>NW_020448241.1:357986-396675 GCF_003343035.1 Apteryx rowi
ACTAAAGGGATTATTTATATACCATGGGAGTACAAGCAAGCAAAGCACTGATCTGGAAAAGGAAGTCAGACAGACTTTAAAGAGTTTCACATCTTAAGGAACGGATACAGGCACTGGAAAGCTACTTCAGGTTAGCACTTCACCACAAATTTAGCCTGTGCTGCATCTTCTCATGCTTTCTCCCTCTACATGGTCCCAGAAGAAGAACGCAGGCCAAAAGCCCCTCTCAGCTGTGTGTACACTTTATTGCTAATGCAGGCCTGAGCCTACTCTCAAGGCTTTACTCACCAAGATCACACAGAGAAAAACATGTGCTGTCTCTTAATACAGACTGCTCCGCTCAACCCCCCCAACCTATCTGCCATGTGGATGACCTGGACTTGCGCAGTCTGTCTTGGCTACTTTCCTACATCCTACCCACTTTTGCAGCAATATCATACTGTGGATAGCTGAGTTCAGGCTGTCACAGAACAGCAACAATACCCCATCCAGGCACAGGTGGCAAGATGGATGAGCCAGGCTAGATCACACAGTACTGCAGGCAGCACATGAAACTAGGAGCCATGACCTATTTTTCATTGAGCCATTGCACGTCGGAACATGTGGGATCCAACACTCAGGTCAACTCACAGCTGAGGCTACACAGGGAGGAGGGAGGTGTATACTTGCAGGACAAAGGAGGGATTCATCAAACATCTGACTGCCCACTGCCAGACAGTGCAGTTCTGCTCCCTCCTCTTCCTTCTTCGCTGCCCATTCCCTCTTCCTCCATTTGATCCTTCAGTAAGCCATCCAGGTYATCCATGGACTCACAGAATGGTTTAAGCTGAAAAGCACTTCTGGAGATCATCTAGTCCAATACCCTTGCTCAAAGCAGGCTTAGCTACAGCAGGTTGCTCAGGGCTGTGTCCAGTTGGATTTTGAATTATCTCCAAGGATGGAGACTCCACAACCTCTCTGGGCAACCTGGCCCTGTGTTTGACCATCCTCAGTGAAAAATTCTTTTGTTTCTATGGAATTTCCTGTATTTCAATTTGTGCCTGTTGCTCCTCATCATGTCACTGGGGGCACCACTGAGAAGAGTCTGTCTCTGTCTTCTTTACTCCTCTCCATCAGGTGTTTATACATATTGATCAGATCCCCCTYTGAGCCTTCTCTTCTCCAGGCTGAATAGTCCCAGCTCTCTCAGCCTCTCCTCATGTKTCAGATGCTCCAAACCCTTATCATCTTCAGGGCCCTTCCCTGGACTTGCTTCAGCACGTCTATGTCTTGTATTGGGGAGCCCAGCACTGGACACAGTACTCCAGATGTGGCCTCACCAGTGCTGAGTAGAGGGGAAGGATCCTCTCCCTCAAACTGCTGGCAATAGCATTGGCCTTCTCTGCTGCAAGGGCACATGTTCAACTTGCTGTCCCCTCAAGACCCGCAGGTTCTTCTCTGCAAAGCTTCTCTACAGCTGACTGGCCCCTGCCTGCACAGCAGACTCTGTCCCATTGCCCAGGTCATCATTGAAGATGTTAAACAGTGGTCGCTGCAGTATCAGCCCCCGGAGAACAACTGCTAGTGACTGGCCTCTAGCCGGACTTCGTGCCACTGATTTCAACCCTTTCAGCCTGGCAGTTCATCCAGTTTTCAATCCATCTCATTGTCCACTCATCCATATTTCATCAGTTTGTCTATGAGGATATTATGGGAGACTGTCAAAAGCCTTGCTAAAGGCAAGATGCTCTCTGCTCACCCATCAAGCCCATTATCTCATTATAGAAGGCTAGCAGGTTGGTCTAAGAAATAGTTTCAGGGGGATTTGTTCCACCACCTTCCCAGGGATTCAGGTGAGGCTGACTGACCTGTAGTTCCCTGGATCCTCCTTCCTGCCTTCCTGAAGATAGGGGTGACATTTGCTTTCTCTCAGTTCTCAGGAAACTCCCCCGACTGCCACAACCTTTCAAAGATAATCAAGAGTGGCCATGCAACAACATGGGCCAGCTCCCTCAGCACTTGTGGGTCCCATCAGGGCCCATGTACTTGTGTACGTCCAGTTTGTTCAAGTGTTCCCTGACCTGATCCTCCTTCACCAATGGTAAGTCTTCCTTGCTCCAGACTTCCCCTCCGCGTCTCAGGGGCCTGGGATTCCTGAAGGGTGGTCTTGCTGATAAAGACTGAGGTGAAGAAGGCATTGAGTACCTCAGACTTTTCCATGTCCTTTGTCACCAGGGCCTCTGCTCCATTTTGCAGCAGGTCCACATTTTCCCTAGCCTTTCTTTTGCTGCTTATGTACTTGTAGAAACCTTTCTTGTTGYCCTTTATGTCCCTTGCCAAATTCAACTCCAGGAGGGCTTTGGCTTTCCTAACCCCATCCCTGCATGCTCGGACAGTGTCTCTCTGCACATGGCAGACACATAAATGCTTCTTGGGGCAAAAAGCCACTATTTTCCTAGATATTTAAAAGGGAGCAGTATTTATCTTCATTTATTTTGAAAATCCTTAGGAGCAAAGACACCCTACAAATCCTCCTTCATCCATACTTGCCATGGCAGCTTCCTCTGCCTCCCATGGGCCATGACAAATCTGCTGAACCTTCCCCTCATTTATCATACTGCTCTACATGCAGGAACATTTCACACAATGGAGTGCACCTGGCTTACTTTATATATTCAGCTCTGAATTTATGCTAATCTCGAAGCTCCAACAGCACTCTTTATCTGCACAGGGCTACTTTTAACTTAACTGAATCTTCATTTTATCCATTATATCCATTTTAAGCCCTCTCTCCCAGCAAGGTGCATGAAGCTTGTTAAAACATATTTAAAATTTGAAACAGTTTTTTTCTCTGCTTTTACCATGGCTTTACTGCCATTAATGAATCCATTTGCCAGCTAATATCTTTATGGTATTATTATACACATTTTGCAGATGAACACGCTGAAATTTAGGGAATGCTGTTACTTGTCCAAACAGACACAAGCAATCACATTTCATCTGATTGTTCATAGAAACTATGCAGACTTTCCCCATGATATTATTCTAATAATGGATGAAGCAAACTAAAAACACATGAGATGGCTCACAGAATCATGAAAAAATTTGGGTTTCAGGTCTAGTGAATAAATTCGTCTTAATGATTGCCTTAAAGCAGAAAACTCGGCAGCCCTTGGCTCAAATCTTGGCTCAGCTTCCACCTCACCTGAAAAAAAAGAAGGTCTTTTCTCAGTCTCTAGCTCCTGCTTGTAAAATAGAACGCAGCATTTCCCAACCTCACTGGCGTGATATGAAACGCATGTCTGTTTATGAGGGGGCCAAGTAATACAGTGCTAGATTGTATAGAAGGTAGAAAAGATGCAAAAATATATGTCTTTACAAGATCCTTTGATCTTTATTTTATAAAGGGAAACAACTCTCTAGATTCCCCTGAGAAAAAGTTCTCCTATTTTATATATTTATAGATAAGAATTTTAGGAAGAAGAAATAAAAAACAGATGCAAGGATCATGTATCATCTCATCTGTGACTGTAATCAAATAAAAGAGAATACTGGTCACTAGGAAATCATGAAAGTTGAAAACTTTCACTCACTTTAACACACTCAAAACTTACTTAATAACAGGGCTTAGAAAATGTGCAGTCCAGAGCCATTATTGTTCATTAACCTCCCGGCAACTAATGGAGCACTTGAAACTACTTCATCAATAACCTGCCAATTACTCCAGTTCTTAAGGAAAGAGAAAGTGTCCCTGCATATAGTCCCCTTGCCCACCCTGAGACCATGACACCATGTACTATCACTTGGTTTCCTAGCTAGGTAAGAGTTTTCTCTTGCAAACCCAAAACATCTGAAAGCTGCCAGCATCAATATCTGCGTTCCACTTTCTCTAAAGATGATACTTACTGGCTAATATGGGCTCTTATCTATGGTTTTCTATATGGATGCTAATTCAAACATAATTTTAAAATTATGTTTTAAATTATATCCTCTTCCTGAAACATGTAATGAAGCTGTTTTCTAAAGAGGCCTCTTGACTTTCACTACAGAACTGCAGCATAAGCACAAATGACTTAAAAGAGGCATAGGTATAAACTTACAGAGGTAATATCAACAATAGTTAATTACCCAATAAATCTGTTCAAGTTTACACCTCATGAGTGTGTCACTCATATTTGCTCTGTTCACTGTAAATTCACTCTTCATGACTGTTCCTGACCCACAAATGTTAATTTTTTAAACATATTCTAGAAATATATGTATTTACACTTAGAAAGAGAACTAAATACACCACGTGTAATAAGCAGTTCTCTTCTACCCTTCACATATTCAAAGGCCAACATTTTTAGTGCTGTAATGAAACAAAACCTTTTCTTCAACAGAAGTATAATAGCACGCCTTGGTCATCACTTGTATCTATTTGCAGCACATATTCATCGATTACTCTAGAACTCTTTAAAATAAACAGAGTCTTTGGGAAAGTGTTTTTGTGTTCCAATGATTATAATCAAAAACATACTATTCATACTGCTTTGATTATATGGTGTACTCAGATATCTTTGTAATGTCTAAAGACAATGATGTATACCTGTTGTCTTTGTTAAACACCTATAATTGAAGGGAAATTAATGAGAAAATACTAAAAAAAGAATCTTACAATTAGAGCTGAAAAATGATTAACAGCCATTTTAAACATGCATAGTTGGTAATCTAACACACTTTGAATTAACTGAAAAATGAGGAAACAAAAAGAACTCATGTATAGAATACACGAGGAGTAAACTTTTATAGTAAGATAAATTATATGTACCATGTTTTATAACTGCTCTTTGCAGCACATCTTATCTTGATACATCGACTTCCTTCTCTTTTGGAAATAAGCAAATTGTTGGCCATTCAAGTTATCAATAATTTAGTAATGAAAATGAGATGAAATAATAAAGAGTAAACAAAAGGATTTTTGCACTGAAGCTCAGCAAAATCCGTAACAATCTACTGCTCATGCAAGTTTTGCTGTATTCTCCCAAATCTAACCATTTTTAAAATCATCTAGTTTCCACTTTCTATTAGTTTCCACTTTCAGCGAAGCAAGACCTTTTCCTTTGAGCAACTGAGTAGTCACAATTCTATTAAAAACACAACAAGCTGCCCTTGTATGGAGCCTGCAGTTACTTGTATGGAGATTGCTGTGATTTCTTGTTTAATGCTTATGTCAGTGATACAGACTAATGATAGAAGAATTTGCATTTCTTTCATCAGGAATGCCTCAGAGACCTCACTGTGTTCTGTGCACAGAAAGCAAAGGCATCTTTCTAAAATTCAGAAGTGACCAGGGACCCCATGTTCTCCTTCACTTCTGCATGTACCTGATGATAGATCCTTCTCAGAATCCATGGTTAAAGGCAGAGATAATGTCTTTGTCTCTAAATGGCTTCATGAAATCTTCAATGACTAATTGAATTTGGAGTAGCTGGGGTTATTTTGATAATATCACATGGTACATTTCTGTTTCCAAACTGAATGATCTCAATTTTTAGAATTAACTTTGGAGTTAAGGCCTTTTGCAGTTAATGTAGAAGCAGCTTTCCAGAAACAATTTTCATTGCGCATTTTAAAATTCAGTTTTCTCAAATACCCCTCTTAGTAAACTCATTTGCCAAAAGCAAAAACAGATGGGCTGCAACACACTAGAATCTTGTCTACTTATTGAAGAGTAGGAGCACTCGAGCAGACAACACAAGTCTGCCCTGCTCATTCTTGTCTTCAACAGTGACCAGGAGTATGTGTATAGAGAAAGAACATTAGGCAGGTGTGCAGTGATTCTTCTACTAAAATACCTGTTCTCCTGAAACAGAGTTTATATCTACCTGTTCCTTTGTTCTTAGTAGAACACCCATTTTTTCAGATCATCTGTTAATATATCAACCAGCACTGATCCCTGTGGAATTCCTCTGGTAACTCACTCTCCCAGCTACTGTGAAAACAAATCATTTATTCCTAACTCCTTTTCTCATCTTTAATCAGTCATTAATTTATGAGAGGACCTTCTTTCTTGACCCCTGACAACTTCCAATAGCCTTGGGAAAGAACCTCATCAAAAGCACTTTTTGGAACTAAGCATACTGTATCAAGCATACTTACATGCTTGCTGAATTTCAAACAACTCTAATAGACTAGTGAAGCATGGTTTTTTTTCCTACAAAGGAAAAGCAAAATCCAAGTTACATTGACTCTTCCAAATTATATCATATATTCACTCATTCTCTTCTTTGTTATAGTTGCTACCAAATTCCTTCATATAGGAGCCAGACCGAATTTTCTGCAGATACTTACATCCCTCTGGGTGCTCTTTTAAAAAAAAGTTTTACATTTCCACTTTCATTCCTCCTGTGCTATGGCCGGTATAATTGATAAGCGACATGCCAAAGCTGGCAGTTTGGCAATTTCTTATCTGAATTCCTTTAAAACACCTGTGAGAATATTATCTGGCTCTCACCTCTGTCACAGTTCATTTTATGAATTTCTTCTAAAGTATCTTCTATTGACCCTAAATTTGAGACACTTACGGGGATTTACTTCCCATAAGGTAAAGCACTAGGATAAGAACCTCCCAAACTCTTTCAATGTGAAGAATTATCTTTGTATTATGCCTTATGARCTCTTCTTTCTTAGTGTATTTGAGAAAAGGTTTTATTGCTAATTCTTATGCTATTAGAAAGTTGCTCCTCAAAATCTTTGTTGGCTTGCTATATTAAAGCTTTACATTTAACTTGCTAGAGTTCATGCTCATTTTTCATTCTCAAATGACTTTCTCTTTTGTAAGACTTTTTTCTGCTGTTTAACTAGGCCTTTATACAGGCCACAGTTTTTGTAGCATTTCACCAGCCCTTACAGAACTCTCTATAGATGGCTACCGAAAACATAGCTATAAGCAGTGAGGTAGTAACTCCTGGGTGTGAGATTTGCCTGGAGGTAGAGCACACAGTATGGGTATGCTTGGGCTCGCAAAGCTCAGGCTCATGCAGTGCAGTCTTTCCCAGCAGTATTAATGGAAGCTCAGTAGTGATGTGACAAAGATTTATCAGCAACTTCAGGCCAGAGCATGCTCCTCCCACGTCTCCCAAGGGACATTTTGCATGCAAAGTCTCCACACCCAGCAGCAGTGGATAACCTTGCCTTTCTTTGAATCTTCCTCCTATTGATCATAATTTATGGGCAAGACAACATTTGTACCTCTCTCTCTCAGGTACGCAAGGGATTTGTTCCAAAAGACCCACGTAAATCCTTTTCCTCCTAAGAACAGTCTTAAAAGGACAGTGAGCAGCACTATCCAAACTTCAAGGTCAAACACCAGCAGCGCAAGAAGGTCAGTAGTTATGATACAAAATACAATTGCCTCTATACCCATGACTGATTGGTTACGTATGACATCTCTCTGCTTCGTGACACTGTTAGACAGAGCAAGTGTGAAATTTAGCTTTGGTAACTCTAGCCTCTCGTTATAACTTTCTTTAATGTGCCATGTCAGAGAGCTGAATGCTGCTGAAACTTGAAAGGACCCAATGTTAAAGAAGACATAACAGCAACAGTTCTCATTTTTTGCCAACTAATCTTCCTCTGCATTCACAATACATCTAAAAAAGCAGTGGCGGTTTGTGCTTAATCTAAGATGAAAAACAGCTGTCGTTTTTCCACACATACTTTAGAGTTCTGATCAATTCAATGAAATCTGTCTTAAGTGTTCACTCAGATAATCAACAAAAATGTGGCTGCTTAATGATGGTAGCCCGTTAATTAAAGTGGTGCGGCCTATGCCTAGAACTAATTTTAATCAAAAACCTGCCTAATTATCATACTCACCTTACAAATGAGCTCACTTAGCCACAAAAGAAGTTAAGTGATTGGTTTGGAGGCAAAAATTATTTACAGTAATAGGTAAGTGCAGATACCAGGATATAGGCTTGCCAGTTCTCTGCAACAACCTCTTCATTGTGATGCATTCATTTTGTGCCTTTCAAAAACCACTTCACTGTGTGATCAAAAAAGATTCAGGAAAATAAGGAGGAGTCACTCAGCAATTTTTGACAAGCCTGTCCTTGGTGACCAAAATCACAGAGGTTATAGCAGCCAATCTTCCAGACCCTGGCAGCACAGAAGAAAGGCTGATTTAACTTGCAAAGCTAGTAAGGAGAAAGAAAAGTGTTCACTTAAAGATAACGCTATTATCCACTATTAGCTTTAGAAATAAAGGTATTGACTTTTAAAGTCAGTTAGGTTTCTATGTAAACTCCCATAAAACTGAATGGGAACTGAACATCCAAAACCATACACATCTTTGAAAAACTCAGCTGTTTTAGTTTATAAGCCTCCAAACTAGGCATTGCTGATTCTGTTGTCTAAAAGCAACCTGGAATTAAAATTAGTGTAAGATAGATTGTACTATACTTACAGAATAACTTCAAACTATGCAGCCAAGAATTTAAAGTTAATTACAGATATCACTCCTTGTCCTTGAAGGYTAATGGCTTTGAACACCTTTGTTGGAGAGTATTTCTTAGCTTTCGAGGTCTATACCATAGTCTCCTCCAGTCATGTTTATTGACACATATTTATTAATGCCATAGGACTGAGTTACTATCAGTTAAAGAGTTACTGCATATTTATGAAGGTATGTGTGTGCATGTTTTTGCTACAGCAAACAGAAGATAAAAACATTAGTTTAAACTTTAAGGAGAGAGATTTAAGCTAATACATTTTTTTTCCACATTTGCAATGGACAGASACAAGCAGTTACTGCAGCTCAGCTGATGCTGGGTAACTCATTAAACAACAGTAATTCAAATTTATACGAACCCTTGTTTTTCCAGAACTATCCAATAAAGTTAAGATGAACCATAGCTGAATTACCATGTTTCTGAGCTTCTGATTTTCATCACATCTGATTTTCAGTCACAAACACACGAACCATACAGATATTATCTGATTATTATATTAGGTATTATCTGATAAATACATTTTCCAAACACATACTTTAAAAGAAGACTCAAAAGTCAGATACTTACGGATCTGATTGGTAGATGCACTATAAAAAGCATTGACAGTAGTTGGGCTGGTAAACCACCTGTAGCAAGAGCAGAAGAAATCAACTGTCAGTACACTTATGTATCTTTATGAACACAATGAACAAAGATAAAAAGTTAACTCAGTAAAAAGCAATTAAAATTTAAAAGACCTAGGATACGTAAACCTTTAATTATTTCTCCAATTCAAAATATGCTATTTATACTTTCTGGACCATTGAAATCTATTGTTTAATGGCTTTATCTAAATGCACATGAATTTAAATGCACGTTGAAATGAATTTCAACATGAGTAATTGTTAATCCATTTTATTTTTAAGTGACTAATCTCTTTTATTTTTAAGTGACTGTTGTGCTTGTGAGATCTGCCATGCTGACAGACTGAAGTCCTGATTTCACCTAACAGAGATGCAACACTAATAGCAGCAGCAAAAACTCTCCTAGGTTTTGTTAAACCTGTCTTTCAAGCATGTGTGGAGAAACTACCTCTGGAAATTACAGGAGAGCATTTTGAAACAAATGAAGTGGTCTCAGTCTCTCTGCTGAATAACCACATGGACAGTTAGGATGATTCCAGTGGAATGGGTGGGTCCTATCTGGAAACTAGAGTTAGAAATAAACAGCTTCACATTCTGTACCCTACACAGTGAACACTGCTAATTTTATCAGTGTGCCCATAAACAAATGGGCCACTTGCATCACAAAACAAATTAAAAAAAAAGAATATTGGCATTCCATCTCATAGTTAGATTTCCAGTACAGACTAGAAAGAARCCTAGATTTGAAAAGTAAAAAGTAAATATGAACTTCCTTAGCCTAAACTCATATATATCAACAGTAGTTTCACCCAAATCAGTAGAAAAAATCTCAGTAGGCTTCAGCAAGATCCAAACCACCTCAAGGTGAAATTCTGACTTCAGTGAGCCCAAGATTTCACCTAATATTTTTATAATGAAGAACGGAGATAAAGTAATAAAGTTGATGAGAATTAGTGGTTAATTCATAGGAAATTAGAAACAGCTGTAATAAATGCCCACACAGGAACAATCTTAATGTCTTTCGCAATATATTACACTAAAGTTTTACAAATCCAAAGCAATGAATGCAATGCAATTGCTTTGAAAAATTTTGTCCAAAGAGAAGAGATAAGAGCTGCAAAACAGAGTAAGACAAAGGAAGATCTATCAGAACACGGAAGACGTATGATGGCAATGACATTCGAGTACACAATCTCTGCTTTAAAATAGTACAATGAAATGAATGAGTTATCTGCTGATCCATACTGTGTTTTTTGCTGGCGACTGATATCCTCACATAAACAATGCAACAAAGAGAGTTTTAGCACGGCAGCACTCTGCCTTTTATCAATAAATTTATCTGTCTCTCTCATGTTCAAAGCTGGGCAGCTTCTTTTACAATGCAGCAACTAGGAAAACTAACCAATGAAATCATCAAAGGGTGATGTCATGTAAATATCTTAACCATCTGTCGCATTATAGACTCTAATTGCCACAGATAATCCTCCCAGCTTATTTAGGAGATTCTGAAGGAGAGGAGCAGGGTAAGATTTTTTTTTTCTATAATAAAGAGATGAAATGTCAGCGATAATGTAGTGGGATAATGGAAAACTGCATAAAGGATGCTTATGGTAAGGGGATAAAGAAAAACATTAGAGGGTCTAATTAACAACATTGTAATTTCACATTTGTTCACAGGAGCAATCAGCTGAATTGTCTGGAGGATGCAAGGCAGCCACTTGTGAAGTGGGACCTGCTCTCCAGTCAAACTGTAAGGCTTAGCAGTAGGCCTGAAGGATCCTGTCCCTTTTGACAAAGACAGAACTCTTATTACAAATCTTTCTTTAAGCTGTGGTGTGACGTGCTGTCTGGACTCTGGTGGCTGCAGAGCGCACCACGGCTGCCATGCTCTCATGCCGGCAGACCTGCCTCACAGGTAGGGCTTCATACACTAGCTGCTAGGACTCACCACAACATCTCTGCCCTGAGGCTACTCCTTTCTTCATGATCTACCCAACAGCATGACTGTGATCAGCAAGGACAGAGCCCATCCTGCTTCTTGAGCCTAGTATAAACCAAATACTGACAAAAGTCCCATTTTTCTCAGACAGGGTAAAAGCAAACTAAGTTCTTTACAAGCCTCTCTTACATGGAAGGTCTGAAGACCTATTCTGCATATATTTGTTATATTTTTAAATAGATAGGAACAGAAGATGTAATAGCCATACCAAGAAGCCATGAAGAACAGAATTCTCAGGTGACAAACACAGTGCACTGCTTAATTTTGTATTTGGCATCTAGACGCTCTAGCAAGGAGCATATTTACACTCCATCATTTTGAGTCGCTCTCAAAAAGATTTAGGAAGCATTTTCCATAAGAAGCACAGAAATAACTTTGACTGCTACCTTTCAGACTAGAAGACTACCTTTCACCTCGCATCCTTCATGCTTTCAGTGAGCTCCTTCAAATGAGTGAGCCTTCAGTGACAGACCTTAACTAATAATACATCAAATTACTACATGATCTGTAATAAATATCTGTTGAGGTTAAATGTTAAGGTGAGGCAGATTTAGAAATAGCATTCACATTCCTGTTTGAAGTAAGGTTACTTGGGCATTTGCGCTAGCTCTGGTTAGAATTTCTGTGCGTTTGACTCTTCTATGATACAAAAAATCTATTTGCAGAAGGATAGAAAAAGGACAAGCATAAGAAACTCTAAGCTCCCATTAGTTACAAACTAAATAATCAAGCTAGAACCGTTTACACTTCTTATGTGCATTTGAAAGAGGGACAGCTTTGAGTGATGTCCTGTAACATTACCTTATCAACTACTGCAGCACAGTATAATGCTGTAGATTTGACACCTGTAAATTTGAAATTTCTCTTACAAAAATGAAATCTGAAACCTGCACCGAGTTAGCAGGTGAAGCAGCTCCTCTCCTAGCTGTTTGTTTATGCTATAACTGCCTCTGTAATATCTACCTTTCTGAGTTAAGAGTATAGTGTACTACATTGGCAGTCGTGAAAAGAGATGACTAGGAAGAGCTATAATACGGGGAAATTTTTTTTTTTTTTAAATCCCTAAAAAGCTTAAATTGAAGTTACTATTTGTTCTCCTGACTTTTCGAATTAGAAGAAATCACTCAGGTGGAGCAGAATTTGGTGTTCAAAGTCCAAAGTAAGAAAAAAAAAACCCACAGGTAAATAAAAAATGAACTTGTGAATGTGTAATGCACTTAAGCTGGTTAGAAGTAAGACAGTACAAAGTTGCTRATAAGCTGGAATCTGAAAGACCTCTTCCCCAGATAAGAAAGGAATATAAAGAAAAACTTCTAAAGGGGAGAGAATCTTCAGCGTGACTTTTGAAAATGTGTTTCTTCTTCTCACCTCTTAGTCTGTTTTCAGACATTTTCCTTTGTAGGAACAGTGGATTAGCCTCCCAGACCAGGCTGCCTCCTATCTTCCCTGGGGCTGGGCAAGAAACATGGCGGGTAAGGCTGGGCCCAACCTGCAGTGTCAGATCACTGCTTAAAACGAGGTTCAAAGAGCAGGAAAAGGCTCCAGGTGGCTCCTTTCTGGCCTTTCTCTTCTCCAGGGCCAGCTAGCCCACCCACAGCATTTCTGAGCTGACAGCTCAGCCAGCCTCCTGCAGACAACCGCACACCCAGCGTACTTCATGTCTGCTTTTCCTTTTWTGTAGGGGAGTGTTTGCACTGTCCTTTACTGCATCCAATCCAGCACCACTCTGAGAGCTGTCTTCCCCTCTAACTCGCCCATAGTGAACTAAGGACCAGGACTTACAACCAACCACATGCAGCCAAGAAACCAAAATAAGTCCTGCAGGAAAGCTGGGAGTCTTTTCCCATTATAGGGCTGCCAGATGCCTGCGTCTCCAGCATTGTTGAGTGAAATGTGAAGAAAGATTTGCCCAGGCCTAAAAACCTTTGAGGAGATGTCTTGATTTCAAAGGAGAAAGATGAATATTAAAGAAGGGCTAGATATTTCTCTGTGATATGACTGTTCTAACATCAATTTGTGCCCTGCCTCCTCCATTCAGCTCTCTCCATTCAACCCACTCCTTTTCATGCATCATATTCCTTGGCTRCTGTCATGAATCCCTTTTGTAGGTCTCCCTCCTGAGACCAGTATTTATTCTCTGGTTTGGTAGAGCTGGCTGTTAGGATAACAGCTAGTTCCCCTGCCAGTTACTAAGATCACAGCTGGTATCCAAAACTGGTGTTAAAAACAGCAAGTTCCACCCTGGGCAGCTGTGGTGCCCACGGGGGAAGCCCAACCCCGGACAGGCAGGCAGGGCCCCATCTCAGCTGGCAGGAACCAGCCAGGTCTCAAAGACATCCGATACATCCCCCCTTCCGCTGAGCAACATCTGAGGTCTGAGCAACACTGTGCCAGACAGCCTCCCAGCTCCTTTTCCTGTAAACTGGCTAACTGCTAGGTCAAGAGGCAGAAAAACAGGGGACAAGGAATTTCGATAGGTGCTCCTAGTCTGGGGAATTTTTTCCCYTTCTTAGCGTATGAAACTCTTGAATTTCCAGAATAAATATTCTGCTTTGATACCCACATTCCCAACACCAATCCTCTTGTTTTATCAAAATTCTTTGYCTTCTGCCTCCAGCTCCTCTATCATTCCCATGATGCTTTTGTGGGGGTTCGGAGTGAACCATCACTTTGATTTTCCATATAGTGGACGGTGCTGAGGAAAGTGAGTCCAGTTTGAAATGATATTGCTGAGAAATGTGGACTGTTTGGTAAATGAATGCAGTGTTTTACCTTTTCTGGGTGATATTACCTTACTATGTGGTAAACTACCTGGTTTCTTTCTTAGATTATATTAAACTATTTCCTTAAATATTTTTATAATATTTTAAAACATTTCTTTATGTACCTTTTTCAGTCCACAGCATGGACCATCTTATAATAGCTATTTATCTATAAATATAAATGTTTTGCTAAAAGCTACTGAACTATGGAAAAGAGGAAAAGAAAAAAAAAAAACAGAAACAAAACCCCAAGGGAAATTATCTRTTAACACAGTGCCAAGCCTCAGTGTAGACCAATGATCTGCGGAGTGCCATGAAAGATAAAAGCTTAAGAAAAAGTAAAAGCATCAGAAAGCTGTAGTTTGTAGTCAAAATGTGGCAAACTGATATTTTTAAGGCCAGATTTGACATGTTTTAGACTGGTGGGTCCCTGTCCCCCACCAGCATCCTCATGCGGCAGGGGGACAGCCATCCTGCTGGAGGCACCTCTCCCCTCTGCACTGYGGCGAATGCAGGGCAGAAGGAATCATTCATTCCCTTTCGCTCCACCTCGTTGGGGTTTAGGATGAGCTCCTTAGTGACTGCATATGGACATTGGATCTATTTATCTGTTTTTAGCAATGAAAGGATAAAAGCAGACTAGAACAGACCTCCTATTTTGGGGCAAGACTAAGGCGATGAGGAGACTGCTGTTAAGTAGCCCTTGAAATAAAGGGGGAAAGACAAGCATGAGGAAGTATTCAGTCTTGTTTGTAGTGGGCAATGGAGTAAATCCTTCATTTTTTTTAAGCATACCCATGATGTGACAGTTCTCAGATTATGGTCCTTGAGCTGTACATTTCAGGGATTACCTGCCAATTAATTTCCTTACAGCTGACATTTCCTATTGTGCCAAGAATCTATTTGGTCTGCATTAGTGCAGCCACAACTCTTTTCACGAGGATGAAGGATAAAGATTGTTGATCTCCATTTCTGTAGGGAAGTAAGTGTTATTTCACTGCTCACAGGGAAACTGTTGGTCTGAAGAGAATATATATTATCATGATCTAGTCCAGGCATCCAAGGCTGCAGAAAAGCCTACAAAACCATTCCCTTGGATTAATTCTTACAGTATCAGAGAGAGGTATGAATAGAAGGTAAAATTCACAGATAAAATTAAGCTATAAACATCCCCTCAAAAATACGGGGGCAAATTCTAACACCCTAACCAGGAGGAGCTTATGCCTGTCCTGCTGACAAGCCCCACCTGCCTCACTGATGACATGGAGCCATTCTTGAAGCAAGGTATGGTTCAGCATGAGTAAGAATTACTGGAGCCATAAGGAAATACAACCGCAAAATCTAAGCAGCAGCACTGATTTCAAAGTCTCTGTATAGAAGGAGTCATTTTTAAGTAGTGTGATTAGACTAATTAACTTCTGTTTAGGTTTTAGTTTGCATTTTAAGGATTTGATTATCCACTAGTAAGAAAAGAGATCGATTCCTTCATGTATTTGATGACTTCATGCAACACAATATGGACTCTCAGGTTTACAAATAAATAAATGTAACATATGTAAATTAAATTATGTCTTATTCCATACCATTGCTATCAACAGCAGGTAACTAACAACGCTGATTGTTATTAGTAATAATAACATTATCTCTTACTAATGGTTCCATTCATAGAAAATGTATTTCATAAATCCCTGCTGTACTATTCTAAATTCTAACTGTGACCAAGAGACATAATCCAATTTTAATTGAGATTCAATTATCTTTTTTCATTAAATTTAAAGTTCAAGCTGCAAGCATATGACAAGTGTGCATCAGAACAGAAATACCTAGAACTTAACAAAAAAAGCAATTTTATGACAAAAACAACCTTTTTTCCCCTGTAGACTTTCTGTATTTTAATATGATGCTGTATATAAACTATATATTTTAAAATATATTTATATTTTAAAGATTATGTAAATTTGCATTTTGTCTACTCACTCTGTCTTTGGAACTTCTTTTCTAAGCCAGTAGAAATCAGACTGGGCTGTGTATTTGCGTGTTTGTAATACATTGCCAAAATAGTCACTTTCTGTAAACTTCATCTGTATAGATAAAGCATGGACATTTTTAAAACAWGTCCAGGAAACAAAAGCTGACATAAAACAACTAAAACTTTTATTTCAAACAAAAAATCACCTAATTTTGAGTCATTATCAAAGGAAGTAAAATTTTCACACTTGATAGGAAGAATAAATATTTTTAAGGGTTGTTTAGAAAAGAAAAGCAATGGCTGAACAGATCTGCGCAAAGGATTGGAACATCRGAAAAGCTCTTGTGTGGACCAGAAGCAGAGAGCAACTGAGGAAATCAGAAGTATACYTAATGATTAATTGCAGACCATATGTTTCTATGGTTATTGTTAGGTCAGACTCTTTTCCATAAGCAAATACGACTGGTATTATTTTGAAAGTGTATTTTAGAACCATTTTCAAAAATGTAACAAAGGCCCTTTCTTTTCAGTTTGTTTTTTATTTCATTACAAATATCTTATAGTCTACTTTCTTAGAGGATTCTGCCATGCTTTCTTATCATTTCTCACATTAAGTGGTATTTACAGACATAGCGCTCCAGGTTTCCATAAGCCTCCAAATCTATTAGCAAAGCCCACATACCTGACTAACCATGCAAGAAAAGGGGTTGTTAATATTTTATAAATCCAGCTGATATCCCTATCATCAGTTTGAAGCAATCCTAGCACGTGTGATCAAGTTATACTTCAAACTATGTTTTTGCAACCCTGCTTAACATGGGTTTTTCATTACTGTTTATCTGGGCAAGTAATTCCCTATCCTGAAAGGCAAAGCTTGTCATGTCCTTGGCCTCATTACACCGGGGACAATGGTTCACAGCACCATCTCTCTCTACTCTTTCCATCAACAAGGACTGGGCTTGTAGAGTTGGTTCTTCACAGGTTTCTCTATAAATTATGCTTCTTGCTAGTTTTATTCAWGTTCTCTGGCAAAGATGATTCTGTTATGACTTGGATTTTGGTGGTACAGGGTTTAATCTGTGGTTCTACATTGTCTGTGACTCCAGGTAACACCGTTCATCCTATACATGCCAGAGTCACCCCTTTGGAAAATGGGAATACATGTTATTCTTCACCATCTACCTTTCTGCCTTAATTAGGCTGAACAGATACTGGGTCTGTCATAACGAACGAGTCCCCCTGCAGTGTTCTTGTCCAGCACCCGGCACAGTGAGGCTCTATTTTGAGGACCTCTAGGCACAATTGTAACTAATAAGCATAAGTAAAATGCATAGCCTGGAGAAGGGGGAAGAACATACATGATGCACATGAGTTATGATATTCTGAGGAGAAATACATTAGTTTTTTTTGAAGACCTTTACTTAGAGGAGATCTTTTTAATACAACTCTAAATACACAATTTATGCCAGGGTATTTTTAACCTTAAAAATGTTTAATACCAAAAAGACTTTTTCTTGCACCCAGGCACATTTTACTCCCAGCAGGCCTCATGGCGATCTCACATAGACACTTGGCATTGACATTTTAGATACAAGAGYGCACATACTTAATTCAAGGTGTATAAATAACCAAGCAAGCAGAACTCCAGAAGGGTGCAAAACAAAAGAACTGCTCTGATTTTAGACAGCAGCAAAACAGCAAAGAATGGCTGCAATATGTAAAAGAAGAATGCTGACACTTACTGTTTTGATGTCTTCATTAATATATGTGTCATTCATTATGAACTGAGGATAACCCACTTTTGCCATAACTGCTTTTGCCTTTGAAAAAGAAAAAAGAAGAAAACATTGGCAGACTTCACCATTACTCAGTGTATGGCTTTTTTTCATTCTTTTCTCATCATGTATTATTATGCCTCCCAGAAGGCATCATAGTTTAACTTTAAACCAAGGTAAACCTGGTGCCACAGATCAGTTTTGTATCACAACACAGAGATCCAGCTTCTGCTGTCAGATTAATRCAGTCGTTCTGTTGACTCTTGGAGAGTTTTTGCAGACTTACAGCAGTGTTTGAGTGCAAAATCTTATTCCTAACAGCTGATTTGCCCTAATGATTTTTGAGTTAATCAGATAGTCAAATGCCTATTTTTATGGCGTTTTCCAAAAGATAATAGAAAAGAACCCATTTTGCTCCAGCACAGCAGCTGGAACACATCCAGCTGTTGAAACATACTTGGTACTTGAATATGGATGAACCTAGGCCCCAGCAGGTAAAGACTGGCATCTTTCCACTGAAGGTCACTTCCATTTACACCACCTGAGGATGGGTGCACTCTTTTCTGAAGCAGACTGTACTTTCTTTAGATCACATGGCTGATTTTTGTTTCATTCTCCACTTTCATCCCTCTACTTTACTTGATCCTAAAGTTAGTGCTAGTGTTAAAATAAGACACTTTTCATTAACTTAGGTTTATTCTCTTTCAGAGTCATGAACTGGTCTCAGTGTTTATGCACAACCCATATAAACACTGTGGTGTGAAGCAATAGTAGCTGTGGATAAGTATTCCCACTTGACAAATCATGGCATAAGTATGTAAACAAGCTCAATAATGTCCTCAGGAAAACTCACAAAAAAAMCAAGAGGCCACCCAGTCATCCAGAATGTCTGTGGAAACACTGCATTTTCAAGGGAAAAGTAGAAATATACAAAAGGATAAGAGGACTTGCACAGAAATAGAATATGTCAAAGCCACAGAATAAATTAAGCCCATGATGGACTAGGGTAGCATAAAGCTTTTGCTTTTTATGGTTTGGGGAAGTGGAACATAATTCCTCCTTAAGTCTTTAGAATACCCCTCTTCCCCCCAAAAAGCTTTTCTTCTAACAAAATTGTTCTTCAAACACAAACAGCTAAATCCATGCAAATGTTGCAAGACATGAAATATAAACTGTCCTGCCTTTAAATCAACTATGGGCATGCCAACCCTGCAATCCGCTCCTTGTGGGTRAACCCCCAAGCCTTGCTGGTGACCCATCTACTTTCATTTGCCTTTTGGTGGCTGTTAAAGGGAGGATTCCCCTCCCTCCACAATAAAATCCTAACCCCTTTCTTCCCCTCCGCRAAGTCTCATACAACAGGACCTCCTATGAAGACCAAAGATGGCAAAAATTAGAAACAGCTGTTCCATAGCTGTAAAAAGAAAGCTGATGGGAGACCACATCGGGTTAACGAAAACTATTTTATCTCCCCTTTTATTTTTCTAGAGTCTTTTTGAGACTCCTTCAATTTCTCAATCTCATTTCCAACCCAAAGTCATAATCCTCCATTTGTGACATCACAATTAATTGCGGTTGAGATAATTAAGATGTCACAAACAGAAGATTACAACTTCAGGTGGGAAATTAGCAGCAGGAGCAGATGAACTCTTAAGCAAGAAAGATCCCATTGTCATGCAAATAACCCTAGTGATAAAAAAACAATAGAAGACAAATGCTGAACAGGAAATATGAAATGAGCCAAATTAAGTCTCAATAGAATGTTTTCTCAGTTTTCCAGAAGGCATAGCAGCCTTTAAAAGATATTTTTAAAAGCCTACAGAAAAAAAAAGGAGGGAGGAAGCGCAATTAGTCTGCAAGCAGGAGAGCATCTAATAGGAGAGCATCTAATTTTTGCCTGATGGTGCTGTCAGGTCCAGCTGACTGAACTTGCAAGGGACTGGTAAACTTCCCTTTCACTTCCAGGTTTTCAGTACTAGTTGTTATATTAGTCTCCAGAAAGCAAGGAGGAAAGCTCATCAGTTTAAATTTCTACTTAGTTGCTTAAACAAGTTAAGTGAATTTCAAATATTTTGCATGTGCAGAACAGGTCATTCAGTACACGGAAATGGTAATCATTTGAATCACTTAATGAAGCAGCCTCTGTGTTGAATCTACATAAATGACCCCCTTAACATTTTGCTTAAAGTGATGCAAGAAAGAAAATAATTTATATGATAAAGAGGCACCCCTTTAAAAACAATTTATAGTGCAACTTGCAAAAATCGACGGTGATTTTGACAGAAGCGATAAGGATTAACTGTGTCAGTACAAAGTCATTTCACTAATGCTTTAAGCAGCACAATGTTGATCAAAAGATTGTTTATCATGTTTCAGCACATAACAAAGAGCATTTTCCGTGTTGTGTTATCCCTTAAAAACACTCTTACTTTCTAGACTGCCTTCCAAATGAAAGCAAAGAGATTCACACCTCACAGGCTCCAAATGCAGAGGACTGAAGCAAGCCTAGGTCTGACAGTCTTACCACGAACAGAGAAGCGTGCTTCTTTGCTGAAAGAAGAGATGACAGACCCTGCCCTCAAACCCGAGGTGCTAATTCACGGTCATGACCAGGACACATCCGCATCCCCTTCACCACATGGATATTTTGGCCCCCAATTGCTATCAGGATCTTCATGGAATATCAGCCATATCCAGCTCAGTCTCTTCTTTCATGGCAGCCCAATGGGAGCGACAGCTTGGAATTGCCTTTTTTTGGCCTTTTTAGGCCCCACTCCTTAACCAAACACCTCCAAAGGTGAGGATGATTCCTTCAGGCGCCTCAACAGCTGATCTGACCTAGGTTGACTTAAATATCACATCTATAACTATTATTTAGCATTAATTTTATGTTGTAGCCACACAAATTCGTTAGTCTCGTCAGGGCCCTGCTATATTAGACAGGGAAGATGGCAAGAGTTTCTTCTAGCAAGCAGGGCACTGAACTGTGACTTCAAAGAGCTGCACTCACTTACCAGATCATGCATATTGTTTCTTTGTCTCTTTGACAATTGATGTCACAAACTTAAGATTTCCATGCACGAYAACAAAAAGATCAGGCACTACTGAGATATTTTGCTAGAGAGGCTGTACAAAACCCTAGTAAATCACAATTTGTCTGAAAGTGTTTTTTGAAAGCCAACTAAAAAGGTAATTATGCTTCTAGTAGTTTGATGTTTTATCAATGCCTGAAGCTGCTTCTATTTTGTAAGATAAATATAAGGAAAAAAATGTTACTTTATTGCATTAGTTACTTAAATTCTTACCACAGTATTTGGGATTTAGAAGTGTGAGCAAATAAGAAACACAACTATATACTCTGTAATGAATAAACACTAAGACAGAGCTGACTTACACCATAATTCTGATACCTTCTTAAATGTTCCAGCAGTCATGTAGAATCACAAAGATTCAGAAAAGTGCAGACTGTTACTACACAACAAAGTTAGTTCACTAYGAGGAAATCCAGGTACATTCTTAAATATCTTTACGAAACAAAGCTTTTGCACCTTCAAAAATCACAAATCAACACCACTCTTTGGAGCCTTCCTGAGAACATCCAGAGCAAGAGCTGATAGAGAGCAAAACAGTACAAGGCTGTTGCATGCAATCCACATCTCACTATATGGCTTCTTCCAGAAAAGGAGTAAGTTTCAGGCTGGTTCTAACAGTAGCTATGATGCAGCCAAAAACATAAAGGTCAATCATGCCCCTTGAGATCCTACTGAGCTAGCATCCCAAGGCCACATTATCTCCACCAAGTAGCACACAGTGGTGCGGAAGGAACAGAGAAATATGCTTGCTTGGTCCCAGGGATCAAGAGCACCCCTTTCTGCTGAGGACTGCCCCCMGTGTCCTGACTCCAGCCTGGGATGAGGGGGATGGAGGGGACCTCCCTGGGAGCCGAAACAAACCCATGAGGGGACTTCGGAAGCCCCCTGAAGTCCCTGTGAATCCTATCAACATCCAGGGACATTGGATCAGAGCCAAACCTGGCCAGCTGGGCACAGCACACAGCCCTACTTACACAACACACGAGTTATAAAGCATCTCACTGYGCAGATGTTGCTGAATTTGTGTGTCAGAAGTTTCTTGCTTCCTTGGTTACCTCTTCTATTTGCTTAAGTAATGCTTAACGAAGGCTGAAGACTCCTTATCTATACAGCACAAGAAAGTAGAAAACTCTCCTAAGTCTGGCTTCCTCTTTGATAATCAAGTTAGTATTCTCCCTCTGATACAATTAAAAGTATGTTTAAAAGATCGGTCCTCCAGGAGCCATACACACACATATGGGGAAAGCAAATGAAATGTGACAAACGTACAGTAACCAACCATGTGGCAACTGCACATGAATCTCTGTCATAAATGCATCATCCACAACATTTTACGGTTTAAAGGCTCATTTCATTCCTCTCACTAATTTGCATATTAAATAGCCACATGTACAGGAGAAAGAGGCAAGGGGGTATTTACCCCAGCTAATGTTAAGCACTCAGTCTAGCTTAGGCAGCCTGGCAAGTAAGAATCTCCTCTCTGCAGGCTCCCCTCTTCTCAGTGAAAATGAGAGGCTCTTGCAGGGGGTGATGCAGAGCAACAGCATACTTTAGCGGAAGTAGCAATGACTATTTACTATACAGGCTGTCTAGAGAGAGCAGGCTCCTGAGCAGAGGACCTAGAGGGCAACTGTCCCCTCTGCAATTGATTACACAAGGAAGTTTCACCACTGACTTTATCACAGGATTTTATCATTGGTGTGTGTTTCTCTTTACATCATGACAAGAGCATTGCAAGAAAGTTTACTACAGAGACAAAATAATAAATGACTTTTCACTCTTGACTTAACAGCTTGCCAACATGGCAATACACACGTTTCAGTGCTACAAAGCATCATTCCAGTCTAATTGAATTCTTGTTTGACATTCAAACTTGGCACATGAGCTGTCTGAGAGTCTTTTTTGCGCAGAGTCAGACTGGGACACTTTGTAGGCTAATATCAAGCACTGACATACTGTACTGAGTGTAAAGGGGGGGGGGGGAGAGAGTTATTCCACCCCCAACAAAGTTTTATGAGTCTGACGCAGATCTTCTGTATATCAACTTGACTCACAATAACTTTGTGAAGATCATTTTCAAGCTTCTAAAAATATAAAAAATTAATACAATTACAGTTCACTGAAAAATTACCATGAAATACATTCTGAAAGCTAAAATCATTCACGGCAAAGTAATGTTCCATTTAATTACAAAGATTAATTCAGCCTTTATGTACGTGTCTGGTCTTTTCATTTTTCATTGAAAGCAGATGATTCAAGAGCCATCTGGTAAAATTGCTGCATACATATCACTGCATCTATTTAGGTTTTATGTATAGAAAACCTGGGAAAATAGGATGATGGATCTTSGTAAAACATAGAAAAATTCCATCACAGGGCTAAAGCCAAATCCTACAGATATCAGGAGAAAGTGACCCACTGACTTCAATGGGAGCTGGATTGGGCCCATCTTAATCAAGTATTTTATTTCCTCTGCAGGGGCCATATGAAATGTCAGTGATTTGCACATTGCAAATTGCAGTCAAAGGTGAAGTGGCAGTGCAAACACAAACTCTTTTACTGCTTGGTCTGAAATGATAAGATAATTTATTAAGAGTACTTGATCTGCAGTGAGCCGGCTAGAATCCACACTCGAGAATACAGCTAATCATCAGACTATTGTATTTATTTTTAAACTTTGGCTTAACCTTCTTTTCATATGTTTGAATCACGAAAGAGTCAGTCTATCAAACATACTTTTTCAAGATTTTAGGAGCTAGTGTTTCATTTAATAAGTGATTCACAGATCAGTTCACACTGCACCATATCCCTTTCCCCCCTATCTTCCCCTGTATTTTGTTAATTATTTTGGATGTTCTAAATTAATCAGTTATGAACATGGAAAATAGGGTTATTGCTCCATTCTTGTAACAGGTAATTAGGTAAATAACCACACCTAGCAAGGCAATAGAAATATAAAATATCATGGCATCAAATACACAAAGAACTGTTTTCAGTTAAATATAGGCTGTGGTTTCACAAGTAGCTGAGTCCAACAACTTTGTGCTGCCAAAACAAAAATAATGTTCAATTTTTCACTATTCTACCTTGCCTTTCACACTGCTATCCATACTTCTGCTCCTGCTGCCTAGTTCCACAGTCTCTTTGAGCTGCTTCAGGTGCCTGGCAAACCTTTCCAGCAGATTGCTCAGTTCACTAACACAGTAGAAATACATCCAGTTTTTTTCCCAGCTAATTCTCTGCCAGATCAGTGTTGTGGTTGAACCACAACACAGAGCTTACTTTTTCCTCTGAATCATCTTTTCAAGCCAAAGCCTCATTCAACAAAGAAAGTTTCCCGACAAGAAAACATTACCCACCACATTTATAAAAGGGACCATACATTACCATTCTAGAAAAAGTAGGGGAAAAGGGACACACAAAATTTATTAAGCAAACTGTTAGTATTACAAATTCAATCCTAATATCCACTAATTATCCACAAGATAATATTATTATAGTCAATAAAGTTGTAAGCACCTAAAACTTTAGTAGGACCAACATGCACAGAAGTGCCAAGAAAGCAACACTTTACATCAGTGTGTCACTCCTTCCTGTCCTAAATCCATTCTGCTTCTGCTTCTCTGGAACAACGGTTGGTCCAAGCATTGTGACACCAGTTACACTGGGATTAAATATTTAGTTTAAACTAATCCTGCATTAAAAATATTTATCCAGTTTGTTTTATTTCCATTTTACATTTATAACCTTTGCATGACAATTATCATGATTCAATTATTTTATATGTAAAATATTATGCATGACAGACAGGGATGGTAACTTCTGTGAACAGAACCAGAGTTCTGGAAATTAAATGCACACGTCTTCCTCTGTGATTATACAATATATAAATGATTAGACACATCCCTTCCACAATTTTGAATGAAATCTGTAGTTTGACTTCAGGGAATCAACAACATATCCAGTTACATGATCAAAATCTTAAAACAGTTTGTTTTAACCCCATCTAATCAAAAAAAAAATTGAATTGATGAATATGAAAAAGCTTGAGGAACTGTTTGGAAAACAAACACAAGAATCTCAAGCCATCCTTGGGCAATGAGAATGTAAAAAGCAGAGACTACAGAAAGGCACATTTCTTGATAATGCTACTCCAACAGCTCCACTTAAATCCTAGTATCTGGCTTTTGTTTATGGGTAGAAAGTTTGGGGAGGGGGGAGGTCCTTTGTGTGCTGGTGGGTATTAATAATTGCATCTGCTTTTCACTGGAGATACACAGACAAAAAGTCTCAATAAACAGGTAATGATGACCATTATATAGCTGATACCTGCATGAAGTTACAAACATATACAGACAGAATTTTAACCAAACACTGCTTCAGCCAATAGTAAAATTGTTACTGACCTTGAGAGAGATGAATACTGCCAAAGCTAAGAACGTTTTAAGATTTTACCCTAAAGTTGCATACCAAGCAGTGCATTCTACACCAGATTGCTTACCAGCTGTAAATTGGAAATATTTTCTCCAGTTTTAAGAGAAGGCATCACCAGAAGTAGTTTGTGGCTGCAGCTGCTAAATGCAGGGGGGTTCCAAGGCTGGTGACCTCCATTTCCTCATCCTTTTGACTTGGCTTCCCAATACAGAAGATGGAAATAATGATGCTTACTTTATCTACCAAGTGCACTAAATGTGTTGCTGATTTTCTTTTATTCTGGGCAAACCCCCAGCAACATTAAGTATATTCTAAGTTAAACATACAACAAAAAACCAACAGATTTCTTGTAGTGTCTCCTCAGATTTCAGCTCTGTTTTTCCACATTACCATTTTTTAATGAGGACAGACTAACTTCCTCATTCCAATTGAGTAAGAAATGTAGGGTCTACTTCCCAAAAGTAAGGTGAAGGAGTTACAGTGGGACACACACATTCCCACCTACCCTGAAAATCACATGCAGCACCATGCTACTTTCCCAGTGTCCAACACCTGCTCCTAGCCTCCCCACGGCTGGGGTGGCTTGTTCCAGTGCCATTGGTCTGAGACATGCTTCATGACCGTGTTGCTAAATGGAACATGGTCAAAGAGCAAAATGAATTATTTTGGCCTCTACCAACAGATGGTCTCCAAAACAACTCTCCAGCAGGATTCAGGGGACAGTATACCATTCCCAGCAAATATCATTAAGGCTGCACCAGGTTTAATTACCTCCACAGTCCTGCAACACTATCCCAGAGGGCTTTGCATCCTTGCATATCACCTCATGCCACATTCTAGGAAATACAACACATACCCTGAATATGATTAAAAACACTACCCTAGTAATCTGCACCTTGGCCTTCACATTATTTCAGACCTTTAGCTTGTAAAAACCTGCAGGAAATAGTAATTATGTCTTTGGGACACCACATGGGCCCAAAGGAGACACAGAGCCAAATGCTGTGTAGAGCAGATGTGACCAGTTCATGCCACCTGACTTTATAGCCGCATGAGTTCAGTATAAAGAGCCAAATCCTCCAAGACCAGGCCAGGACAGACAATTTCCCCTGGCAAACTCAGGGAAGAATACCTTAACCCAGTCCCTCTGCACTTATACAGAAGACCAGCACAACTGAGGTACCCAGTAAAAGATTTATTTAACCTCAAAGCATTACTGTCCAAAGGCAGTTTTAAGAGCCTCCAGTCTTCAGTGGAGGTGGGGTCATGCCTGTGGACCAGAAGAAAGGATGGTGCAAGAAAACCAAACAGACACAAACTTTGCTAGCTCCAGAACCAGAGGTGGAAAGCTGCATCGGCACATCACCGTGCCACCAGTGACTGGGCACTGTCAGCGTGGGGATTTCTGCATGCTATTCCACTGTACTTTAGGTCATTTCGGGTGTAACTACATGGATGTGACTGCAAACAGCTGGGAGCTCCTCCAGTTGCATTTCAGACAAGCCAGAAGTGAAACAGTCCTGGTCTGAAGGGACAGGCCATCATTAGCATGGCRCTGGGGCCCTGTGGCACATGCTGCCTTTAACGCAGCTCTCTAGCTCATGCACCAGAGTTAAGCTTAGCCATATCCTTAGTACTTTAGAAGACCATACCTCATGTCCTTATTTTCAGGGACTGCTCCATGTTTTCCAAGACACTTACCTTAAAAAAAAAAAAAAAAAAAAAATCGAAAACACACACACATGAACAAAAAAACCCCTGCAAAACAACCTCAAAGTCCTTTTTTATCTATCTTTTGAAATCACATTAGATATACTTACCCAAAACATTTTGCACCAGAATCCTGAGGATTTGCAGTGACAAATAACGAAATAAAGCCACCTTTGACTGGGCTTTAGCATGTTAGTGAGCTGCAAAATTATTTCGTTGCATTTTTTGTAGAAATTCCTTCCTGGGCTTGCCTCATTGCTCACCCCCAGAATTCCTCCTCAATCAACTCCTGCTGCCCACTGCTGTCATGCCACCTCTTGCTGCAAACACACATACCTTGCTGCAGAATCTTTTCCGCTGCTTTTGTTTTAGCTCTGGGATAACAACAGGTTTAACAAAAAACACTGCACTGACTGACAAAATAAAAGTCCCCAAGGACCTACAAAGTCTGGTGTGCTAAAGAGAAATCCAGCTCTGAMTGCTGTAACACATGCTGGGAGAGAGAGAGCCCCAGGGGCAGGGAAGGAGCAACTAATCTCTCTCCCAACACAGCTGTATGGGATATGAGTTATCACAGAGTTTCTCTTAGCAATTTTATGCAAAAGTGAATAACCTGTTCCAGAGAGGGACAACTTCTGACCTCAGCATCTGTTTGCATCAGTTTATATTCATTTAACATTTTCAAGGTTATCTTTGTCTACCAAAGGTCGCAGAGCTGCTTTCCCCCACCCCCGACCATGAATAATATCTGAAAAATCCACTTCTCATTTCTAGCTGCACAGCATCAGACCAAGCTCTAAGTCTAGATACAGCTGGGGCCAGACATGGCAGAGACTAGTTCTTACACTTCCCTGTGTCTTCAGTTCCCATTTTGGTTTTAAACAAAAACATTACTCTGCTCAGAATTTGCAGGTTTCCTCTGTTTCTAGAAAGAAATTCCTTTTGCTTGAACAGGGACCCTGATGTCCACAGTAGCAATAACCATGCCACTATCTGTTGTCCATACCATGTAGTATGGGGGGAGGAAAAAAGGTGTATACAGAGAAAAAACTGCAGGCTGGAGTATATTTAGAAGAAACATATGCAGAAAATACTCTGCTTTCTACTCAAGACCAAATCTCTCTCTTCAAAATCTTTATAGATTTTTATTTAAACAAGTTATAATTACATTTATGTATTTATTTATACCTGATGAAACCATTTTATGGTGGAACTCATTCCCTACCTAGAAAACTGAACAGAAGGCATGTCACAGCTTCCCTCCCAAACGAGGGCAGCTGAGAAAGCCTTTATTCTTAGACACAGCATCCTGACTTCTGAAAGGCCAGTAAGGGAGCAGCTTCCCGAATCTGATGATCTCCTTGTTATAAAAATCCCTTGAAGGTAAAGTCTAACAATACCAGTGCCTGAGGCATTTTGAAGAGCCATTTAACATTTCACAATTTTCCTACAGACCTCTGTGATTAGTACAGTACCCAAGGAAGTAAAAGTGCTACTAAAACATCTGAGCCTGAGTAGCTCAGTCTTGGAGGCTGAGGGCTCTGCGCCGCAGTCACAGCCCTCAGCCCCTCTTGCTGTAGTTTCTTGCATCCTTCCAGCTACTCCAGCAACTTTTCTCTCCATGCCTTGGGCATGCACATATACAAGACTTGGAGAAGCTCGCATCCAGCCAAGCCAAATGGCCAGTCAGAGCCATGAGCAACCAAGGGGAGGTCAAAGTCCCACACAGGGTGAAGAATTGTACACTGAACCTACATTTGAATTAACTAAGATACAGCTGTTATACCTAAAATGCTGACCAAATGGAGAGAAGGGTTCTGAAGGTACCAAAAGCAATTAAGTATCAAAGCTGAACTGAAATTCAAGAGGAATTAGGTGCAAAATTGTCATTTGGGCTATTATAAATTACCATCTCTACTCCACAGCATATTTTTTGAATAACTATTTGAATTTAGGCTTAGTGAATCACATTCTAAAATTATTTTGTTGCAGCCAGATTTGAAACCTGCTTTTTAAATGGTCCCCTGGGCAGCAAATAATGTCCAGTAAAAAACTTCCCCACATAGGTGAATGACTGGCAAACCAGAATATACATACCAAAAAGCACTGTGAGTTTGCACACTCACAGTAGTTGATATATATGGATCCAAATGAAACTACCTATTAAATGACTTACAGTTGCCACATATAGTGAAATAACCTGATACCTATTATGAAGAGGGGTATTGTATAAGTCTCTTTGGTGGAAAGCAAGTCTCTCCTTTAATGGCCAGTAAAAAAAGAACAGGACTCAAAGGAAGGCTTTGATTCACCCTCCCAAGCAGCTGTAGCTGGGACGGCTGGCAGGGTTGCTTGATCCTGCCTGTCCCTTCAGTGCCACTCACAGCAGTGAACATGCAGCTGGTTTCAAGATTGCACCAGGGTATAAACTAAGGCTTGTCAGGAACCCAAAGAGCCATTCAGCTCTCCTRTGAGGGCAGCAAAGCTGCAAAAGAAGATTAGGATAGAGGGTTTGAGGTGCAAGCAGTTTAAGCAGGCCCACTAAATCACCCTCAGATATTAAGTCAGAACCTGGTGGCTATTCTCACTTTCCTGCATGCTGCAGACCCGAAGCTGGCCCTCTGTGTCCAGACCTAAATCTAAGAGAAAGACTTGTGGGCCTGGGCTTTCCCAGAAATAAGGTGCATATGAGAACAGAAGGAGACAAGCATGCTACACCTTCTTAAACAGCAGTTAGTCTGACTTCTGCCTGGAAAGAGACAGTAGCCCTTGGAATTTGCTTCATGGGGCAGGGAAGTAGGATAATATTGGAGCTTTCTGCTTATGCATAGTCTAGTACCATCTCTACCTATCTCTGTATTTAAAACCAGGAATTGCAGGTATATTGGAAACAAAGAGAGAATTCAAGTAGATAGCTGTCTGTGCCCCCATAGACTCCCCCTCCAAATAGAAAAGGGATTCCCTCATGCCTCAATATGTATTACTGTTCAGCTAGAGTGCTGCACTCTCTTCACAGTCATTCCTCTACAGATGGTAATTTTACTTGGTAAAACAACAAGAACACAAAGTTAAAGCTAAAAACGTCTTTCAGGCAGACTTTTAGGGGTCATCGATGTAGGACTTCTTGGCCCTTTGGAAGAATTAAGATGCCTTTTAGCATACCAGCACTTTTGCATTGCATTTCTGCTACAAAAGCTTCAGATTCATCCCAGTTCCTGTGAGTCTGTGAATATGTGTCCATCCATCTTTCTGTCTCCCTCCTTCTATTTTGAGCATGAGGTTTGTCACAAATGCTTTGATGTCACACAACCATCCGGGCCTTATGGAGTTGTGATGCAGTCTGAAAAACGACAGCTGCGAGATCAGCATTAAATACAATTTCCTTTCCCTTCCCCTGTTTTTCACTATCTGTTTGCATGGTGCTCAGGTTATTAATGGAACTGACAYCCCTGTACAACTGAGTGAGCAGTAGCAGCAGCCAGATAACAAGGGAGAAGTTGACAGCAGTGATCTAACCCCAGAGATAAGAGATAAGCAAACATGCCGCGGCTATTAGTTTCGGCTCTGGCCAAGGGAGAAGAACATCTCCTGTGGCTGCTGAACAGAAAAGCCCAGTAATCCTGAGGAGGTTAAATTAAATTTGGGATGTGAGAGAGAATTTTGTTTGAGTTCAAAAATTAAAAAGTCTATGATGAGGAATAAGCAACTGACTCAAAAAAAAAAAAAAAAAAAGTGGTTGACCTGATGGAAAGTGAAGATTTATTTTTATTCAAGGAAAAGTGTGGAACACTTTCGCACTAGAAAGAAAGCATCTTTCATTCTCTTTATCTTCCAGCTGAAATATATTGCCCTTAACACTGGCATTTTTCAAACAGATATTTCAGGGAAGGCATGGGAGTGCTGGCCTCAATGTCCTGGACCAAATTCCAAAGTAGGTAAGTACAGCAAACTTTTAAAATCCCCTACATGATTTCTAACCTACACAGCATATACTTCCCTTCTTGCTTCCTGTCAATCTGTCCCCTTCTCTTCACCTATTCATGCACTTTGTAGCATAAAGATGAGATACACTGTGAAGATAAGCTCCTGGTGATACATTTAATGCCCAAGAGAACTGTCGACCTGTAGGAAAACAGTTAAAACGTGGCTGCCTCTTCTGAACTCCAACCCATGTTTCAACCATATCAGGAGACTTGGCTCATTGATCCATACAGTGAAGCTGTTACAATACAGGCAGGATCTTGATCTTTCATTTTTACATCAAAGCACTACCCCAGAAAAGGGCTACGCTAATTTCAGAAAGTTCACTTCCACAGAAAGAAAAGTATTGCTCAGGTTCCTTGGCACAGAACAGTATGATTTCCAGTTTGAAAATGACAAAGCTGTTGCAAGAAGATCTGAATACAACTTTCTCTCTCTAATGAAAACAGTAAATTTTGACATAAGCACTCACTCACTTTGGCTTTTGAACAGGAATTGCAATGCAATGAAAACCTTTGGAAATTTCTGTCTCTTTTCCTTGATTTTCTGAAGCAAGTCTGGCAGGTTCTACTAATGTTCTGACACAGTCTTATACTTTATAAAGTTCTCTGACATTTTTGGAACAAAAATATTAAGTCATCTCAAAAGAAACAGTGAAAGGTGTCTGGAATATTCAGTTTTGAAATTCCATCCCTCGCTCTTTATGAAGTATCATTCTTTCAGCCTCATGCTGGCCTTCCTTCCAGAAAAATTATTTTGCATAGGATGGGTCAACAGACCCCAGGAGGCACAAAAAGCATTTTTCTTATTGCTAAGCACCCAGTGACCATTCTCAAGACTAGATGTTTTGTCATCTCTGTGCAAAATTAGCATGGCATTAAGCAAGATTAATTTCAGCTCCTGAAGCTGTGGTGTCTGGCCTTTCTGGCTGGGTGTACCTCAATCTTAATGAAAAGCTATACTTTACAACTGTATCTAGTGCATGTTGTGAGCAGTCTATTTGAATATATGCAGTAGATTCCATACTCCCTGGACATATTGCAATGCCAGGGTTATAAATACACATGAGTGGGCATGAAAGAAGAACAGGGAACAAAGATTCTCTGGTTTTCCCACTACAAAGACTTAGGAAGAGTGGAAGACATTTTCCAGACAAACAAAAAGAGAGATTTTCTCAGACAAAGCACAGTTAGATAGTGGAACTCATTGCCACAGGAAGCTGTGGATGATAAAAATTGACACAGGTTCAAAAAGTTACTAGACAAACTCAGGACTGAAAAATCCTAATAAATTCAAAGACATCACTTGTAGATCAGGAAGCARCTGAGCTGCAGATTGTCAGAGGCCAGAGAAGGATAGTGGGAAAGTATCACTTTATGCTTCCCCTGTCCTTATGTTCATCTCTGAGCATCTGCTACTGCTTGGCCACTGTCCAAGCCAGACATCGGGCCTCTGGTCCGAGCAGTATGGCTGTCATGTTCTTGGTGAAATCACCCAGCCGCGAAGAGATAGGGACAACAGAGAGCTGGGAAAGATGGCAGGGACTCAACTAATTGACTGGAGGGCTGAATATGGCCAGAAAATTCCAGGTTCAGAAGTGAATGGCCTCAGTGGGATAACCCGCGGACAAGTATCTCATTTTAAGTATCTGTATTTTGTTAAATTGGGGTTTTTRCAGATGGCTTTTGAATTCCTAAGGGCTAGTGGCTTAAATTGCACTGCACTGTCTAGGGAAGTTTACTGTAGCTCTCCAAAGTTGCAGAACAACCCCCTTAGGCAAAACAAAGATACCTAACACTGCCTGAGAGACACATAGCTAAGCATTATCCTTATATTTTCCTGTGGTTCTGTTGCCTCAGTCTTCAGACTTGGAGAGATGAAAAGAGAACAAAWGTTGCGTATACAACTTCCTTAGAGAGGAATAAAGCCAAGCAGCAGGCAAGTTCAGTAGGCAAAAAATGATTGTACAGTGACCTTGGGATTTGTGCTCCATGACCTAAAGAAGTTAATAATGTTACAGAAAAATCTTATTACAGAAAAACAAGCTTTTTTTGGCTTGTCATCCATGCTTTAAAAATAGTATTGCACACCAACAAAATAAATTCCTACGATAAAGGCTATTTTACAGGAGATTTGCAAACTTTTAGAAAAAAAAGGCTTTTTTCTTCTAGGCTTCTGTGTAGAAGTCTCTTTTCCAAGCCTCTAGTTAAACCCAAGCACAAAGGGCATTTTAGGAAGGAAAAAAGTGATTAAGAAAGTAATGGCTCCTGTCCAGGAGGTGGAATAATTTTACATCTCAGTGATGATCTTCCACCAAATTATCCTTTGAAGAACAGCAGCAATAAATTACCATTTTAAAGATGAGAGCCCTGATCACACTAGTCATGTCAATGGTGTTTCAGTTGTGGATTCCCCTTTTCCCTGTGGCCCACCATTACAAAACACAGCTGCCAGTATCATTTGTGTGCCTCTGCAGTCTGCACCTTCATTGTAAGGAAAACAAAGGCCTCCCCTCTTTCCCTTCCCTCCTCATCTGCCAGCCTTTGCAATGGCTGCAAGGTGACTCAGAGCTTGCCCAGCGCAAGAGCAACCGATGAGAGCATCTTTCTGCGTGGCTTATATAACTTACATAGCACATACTTGAAGACTGTTGCCAGACACACCCTTGCAGCTGCACTCAATTGAATTATCTTTTCTTCAAACAAAGGAAAAATTTAATGACCCTTATAAAAGAGAGATGTTAAAAGAGCAAGAACAGGACTTTTTTTTTTTAATCAGAGATCTCCATTGAAAATTCAGGTTAACAGACACGTTTTAAACAAGTTTTTGATTATAGTCAAATACAGAGTGAAAAAAATGTAAGACTTGCACAGGGAAGAGGAGGAAGGACAGGGCAGAAAACAGCACATCATAGCACAGTGCTGAATTCTCGTCTCCGAATCGAAGCTTCTTTGGAAGCAGCATGAGCTCCATCCAGAGAATTAGGTGAGAACTGCACGATAAAGCAGACCAGATCACCTAAGTCTGTTAAAATCTTTCTTTGTAAATGGCTTTCAGATGATCTCATTTAAAACTGTGCCTCTATCATGGGAAGGGAAGGGAAGAGAAGAATAGAAGTGGATAAGAGAGGAGGAAATTATTAGATATTATCTTATTATATTGTTTTATTACAGAAGGAAAGACAAACCTTAACTCCTAAGTGTACAAGGACTAAGAGGATGATTCTTAGAGATCAAGGCTGCAAGAAAATTGTTCTCTGTTTCACAKGGAATAGTACTGGTTGATTTGATCCTTTTAATGCCATTTGGGCTCATCATATTAGAGAAACTGAACAAGTAGCACTGGATGTCCCCTCTGAGTAACTTAAAACAACAGAATTGACACAGTCACAGACTGAGAAATGTTTCAGTGTTTAGAAGGAGCTGACAGGCTGCTTAAAGCAAAACCCAAGTATCGATTCTACCCGAGGGCCTTTTGTAAGTCCTCCAGAAGTCGATGGTCCCTTTGATTGCAAAGCATCAGGCTGACAGCAAGGAATATCATGTTGGCCTGGGTCAAGTGCATAGGAGAGGGTGGGGACCAGCTGAGCAGCAGGCAGCAGAAAACATGCGAAACAGTGAGCATCCCTATCACGGAGAGGATTTGCAGTTATTCTCTTTAAAGCCTGCCAAGTCATTTGCAGTACAGTGCTGTCATCTAAAGGGAGAGCTACAATCACCTTGAGGAACAGAAGAGACATCTGAGATGAGATGTTTCACTAGGAAGGTTTTCCATGCTCACAGTAGAGAGATCCAGATCCTGCAATGATCTTATTCCTCTTTCAGGAAATGGGTAAAAGTTTCCTCATGACCCAAACGTGCCCTACATTAAAGAAAGGGCTAATGACAAAATAAACTGATCGCATGAAGTGGGACCAGTAAACAAAAGAACACTGTTTCTACAGTTCTTTTCTTTCCAGAGCATTCTGCAAATTCAAGAAAGCAGTAAGATTAAAAATATTGAGGAAAAGCTAAACATATGAAACACAGCCAATTTCCATGCAACATATGGTTCCTTTTAGGCAGCAACTCAACCCTACATTGTTAGAAGAGGCAATGCACCTGAATGGATAGAGCAATCTGCTATTTAGAAAAACTGGAAGGTATTTCTGGCCCCAGCTCTGACATTAGGCCCAGCCATTCCAGGCTGTTTTCTGCTTCAGTTTCTCATCCATAAACTGGGAATGGGGCCTAACCTCCTTCGATGAGGACCTTTCACAGCTACTGATGAAAACACAATAAAAAAATAATAATAATAATTCTTCACCCAACAATTCACTTTCTTTACTTAACTAATAATAATAAAATATGTGGCATCTTAAGTTCTAGTAATAGAAACAAGCAGAAGATAATCACACAGGACTGAAATTTGTTTCCAAGAAGAATATCTTAATAAAAAAATTCCATGGAGGCTTTAATAGCCACAGAAAACTGGAACAGTTATTTTATGTGGTGTTGGGCTCAATCCAACAATAATTGGCTAAAATGCTATAGTTTGCTGATACAGAAGTTCAAACTAGAGGATCCTTTCTGGCCTTTCAACTGAAAGAAGGTACCTGCAGCATCCCATTGCCCTCTGTCATAAAGCTGGGCACTATTTGAATAGTGCTCCAAAACAAAGAGTAAACCTGAAAAGTCCCCCAGCACCATACACTTTAACCCCCAGTCTGGAAATCTACCAAAATGCCTCTCTACACTGTTTCCTTCCGGCAAAGTAGCAATTTCCATGAGTCTGAATTTAAGCTTACAGTCTCTAGTCCTAAATAATCCTAGCCAATGTGCCTTGCTTTCAGTGTATCTTTTGGGGAAGGAAGTCAATCTTTTCTCATAAGGTACCTGAATCATTTGTCATTGGTGTCCAGAGTACACAAAGCACTAGTTTAAAATAAATTATTGTTCCATGGAGTAATTCTGGTCATGAAAAAAAAAGCACAATGAAATATGTGCTGAGAATTATTTAAAAATGTTTGTACCATATGTCAGAGTTTAAAGAGTAGTTTTCATTTCTTACTTTCACCATAATATTTTATGGCATATATCATACATACCTTCTTGTCTCTAATGTAAGGCATCAGCTATGTCAGCATGTGGAGATACTATTTCTCTCTAATAAAAAGTATTCTGCAAGAATGATCTGTTACTGCATAATTGTTACTGCACTAAGTCATTATGCAACACTTATTTGTGTCTTATAAGCCTAATCCTGTTTCTATTTCAGAAAACTAGAAAATTGTTCTTCAAATCAGTGAGAATGGATTTAAACCATTTGCTATTCATAGCACTAGGGCATGTAGCAGTACTTTTATTGTACAGTTTGAATCTAGTTTGTCATGCACTATTCGGCCCAGATTCACCCCATTAACTTCAGAAACTTAACTGAGATGCCTAAATTGGGAGCAAAATACCATAAGCTTCCTAAACAAGTAACAGAGGGAGACAGGTACCTCCACCCACAAAAGATCTGTCTTGCCTTCTGGACACCACTTTCTCTAAGATGGGAAAGGGAGAGCCCTTTAGGGAGTTTATTAATTTCTGGCAGTGCTTGTGTTGCTTCTCTGCTGGAAGGCAGATATCAGAGCTTGAACAAGATGATTAAGCAGACTGTTTGCTAGAAAAACAACATCTGACTTGTATATACCTTTACAGGTATATTGTTATTAAGGAAATAAATACAAAATCCTCCTTCTCTTAGTCTGCATCTAATTTGTCAAATACCTAAAATAAAGATCATTATATTTCTGAGGGTTTCTTTTAGGAAACAAATAAGCATCACAGCCAGTAAGAAATAACACCTGCATTCCATTTGCCATGAGGTTAGCAAGAAAAACTGCATCTTACTATCCTTCACCTACTTTAGAGTTTGGTGGTCCATTTACCCAGCTCTATTTCATTTGCAATTCTGCGAAGGGCACCACTGYATAAAATTTGAACAGGCTATATGTGGAATTTAAAACTTTCCAATAATCAAATGTCTCAACAGCCTTTTCTCCAGAATTATCAAAATAGCTTTGAAGTCCATGTTTGTTTTTAAATCAAAACACCCCTATTTTTATACAAACACAGCAAGCAGGAATAGTTCAGCATACCACTTTGTTCAGAGTGAGTATTTGCTAATTCAGTGACAACCCATTGCCTCATCAAATGCAAAAACAGTCCTATGCATTTCCCTTCACTCTTCTGCATTCATGCCTCTCCAGACTGCTGCTCTAGGGGCATAGCTCTGCATTTGGATGAGCTCCCTTTCCATGTATCACATGACGTAAAGGTGGGAAAAGACTGAAAAGCGTCTGGGAGATTTGAGTTCCTCCTGTCTCTGCCTTTACCTCCGCATTTTATTGTCACTCCATCTGAAAGCTATCAGGACAGGTAATGCCATCCTTGACTGTAACACTTCATAACTGGTATTAATCTATCAAGACATGGCTGCTCAGCTGGATGGTCACCTCCCTCCAGGAAGCTGGCTTTCAGGATGGGCTTCCTCTGGCGACACCAGCAAAGGTACCAGATATGAACTCTTCCTATTTTCCCTTCTAGGCTGGAGCCTCCAAACACCCTGAACTCTCACAGATGTTTTTAGACACTTTTATTTTGTAGCTTGGTGGCACAACTGACACCCCAATTGCAGATGTAGGCCTTATTAAGAAAGGCACTGTAGAGGCAAATCAGAAATCAGCTCACAGTCGACATCAGCCAGCGCCAGACTGGGAAAGATGGAGGAAGGGGAGGAAGAACAAGTAACAAAAATAACTTCAGGCAAAAGTAGGAGCTCRGATTGCTTAGGTTCTAGCAAAACAGAAGAGGCAACTGTCCCTTCATGAATAAAACAATGGATAAATATTTGGAACTGTAAATGTGGTCCATGAAATTCTGTTCTCATTCAAGCCAAATCACAATTTACACTGTGTTCACTGTGACAAGATTTTACCCACCATTTATATTTATTACCTTTTCATAAGCTTTCCTTTTTGTTTCAGAATCCATCCAGTCGTTTTCCTTTTCCAACATGTCAATAAAAGCCCAGCGAATTCCTTCAGTTAACTCCTCCATCTGCAAAACACATAGCAACCCCCCTCCCAGTAAACTAAGTTATGGCAGAATTATTATAAGAAAAGTTTCAATGAATGCAGGAATGATGAATATGGTAAGACCATGAATGATTCCAGATCTGACACTAAGTCCTCTTCCTTCTTGAAGGCTGGTTTCTTTTCTTTCTCCAGTCCTCAGATACTTCTTGTCAAGACAAGTTTCTTTTCATTTTCTTTTCTTTCAGTTGTACCACACAACCTATTCATTGCTGATCCTTTTATGTCACAATTGTGAGAATGTCTTTCTTGCAATCATAATAAATTCTGACAGAATCAGTGATTTGGGGAGAGTTTTGACACTTTACTTCTAGATCAGTAGCCCATACAGAAGAAGGAGCCAGCTGTAAGGTATTTACACAAGAAAAGCCTCTTCTGTAGAGAACATCTGTAGCCTTGTTTGGTTCACATCATTCTGAGACGCTCATTAATATTGCCAAAGAGAACTGAATTTGGGCTGACAGTATCATGATCCAAATACAAAACAGCATTTAAATATTCACCCAGTAAGCTCTATTTGTGAAGTATTCCTTTAATTTACTTATTGAGGGATGGAGGCCACAGCTCAGAACGCTCAGCAGCCTTGGCTGCTTTTGGGCTCTTGAACCACCAATGACAATTTGCATCTGTGCAAAGCTCGGAAAACACACAACCTTTTTGCTATACTAAACCACAAGCATGTCAAGGGTGAAAAGAAAAGAGAAAAGAGAAAAGAGAAAAGAGAAAAGAGAAAAGAGAAAAGAGAAAAGA
>NW_020448241.1:396815-505867 GCF_003343035.1 Apteryx rowi
AGAAAAGAAAAGAAAAGAAAAGAAAAGAAAAGAAGAAGAAGAAAGCCCTGAAATGACAGAGAACAAATCTCACGGCTAAGAGAATCATAATGCTGGTCTAAAGAGCAGAAATGTCCTCAGGCCTATGCATCTGTCTGGTGGCGCAGATCAAAGGTATATGGAGTCAGCTGCTTCTATTTTTATCAATAGATGACCCTCATGACACAGATAACCACTATAAATACTGTGAGAGGGAAGCAGTTCAGGGGGATTCAGCAGTTGCTGAAATCCTTTATCATGGACAGAACCAGAGCTGAGATAGCACACAGCACGATAGATAATCATTTTGCAAAGACTTACTGGATCTTTGTGTTATCAGTTATGTTACATTTAGAAAAAAAATGAAATGTCAAGTACCAAAGATTATATAATTTTAATCTGCAGATCTGGTAGCTCTGAAATGTCAGGAATGGTGGGGGCTAAGCCCTGGAAAGTAATGCTACCTTCAGCTAAATTGTCATTTATGTATGTTCTAATCTGCATGTATGTTTTAATCTGAAACTGTTCTTTATTTGTGGTGAAACCAGACAAAACATAGAAAAGCTCTTTTGCTTATTCATTTTTTCTTCCTTTTTCAAAAAACGTTTCCTCATTTTTAGAGACAATATGGGACAACTGGAACAGGTAGCATTAAATATGACTAAACAGTCAACATTCACAGTGAACTGCATCCCAGGGAATAGGATAACTTAAAGATATTGATGACAGAGCACTGATTCAAATACCTTAGTGCATTAATGAGGTGAACTCCCTGTATTTGGAGGTTACAAGTTCAAACTCAAGCTCTGCAGCTGGGCTCTGGCGTACACTTAGGCTTTATGCACCAGCTGTAGCTACAGGGGGCTGGAGGAGAAACCTATTCCTGCTATCAAAGTTATTACGGGAACTGCTCAGGCGTAGCTGTAAGAAACACTGCAGGCACTGTAGGTTAGAAACAGTGCTATATTTAGACACAAATAATGTCTTTCTTGATAAAAAGGAAGGCAGAAGTAGCCAAGGTATGAAACAATGGTAACAAAACCTGGGGAAAAAAAAAACATGCACTAACCATAACTAAGGATTTGCTTATCATAGACAGCTACGTTCCATGAGCCAGTAAAAAAAAATCTGTACAAATCCGAGCATTTTTTTCAAATGTTTCCTTAGTGTTTAAGAAAGAGGAATAGAACTGAAAACCTGTGAAACAAAAATGATAATAACAAAAATGATTAACTTGAAAAACACACTTCTAAAAGGATTGCAACAAATTTCACCTGCATTTAATTTTTATCTCCATGGACAGTTCACTGTAAGTCTGAATTTTGTGATCTGTACTATAAATTTTATACTCATTGCTTGCTATGGATGCCACTGTGAATTCAGACTCCATAGTTTTTCAAAAGATTTGGTCTGAAAGGAATTTATATCCTAAGAGATACTTTCATTAGGTCACATTTCAACAGAAAACCATTCTCTACTTCTCTCTGCTTCCCTTAATATTCCCTCACATATATACACACATGAAAAAATGTTTGTCCCTCAATAAAGGGTACATTTCTTATAGTCCTTCTCTCCCCATCCTGCACAGAGGTCATACTATTTAATATCTCAGAAATGTCTTTGCCAATGAATTGGCAAATAGCACAATGCAAATGCCATAAGGAATCAGGGAACTGAAAAGCTAGATCTCAGAGAGGAAAGGAATCTAACAAAAGAAATACAAACCTGAAAGGGAAATACATAGCATAAAGACTTTGCAAAATCAAATCAGTGTGTTGGTCTGTCTAAAAGGGAGTCCGGCTTTTGAGAGTAATCAGCAACTATCTCTAGATAGGACTGAGGAAATGGTCAAACTAGTCAGACAAACTAGTGAGCCAGGGCTGTGCAGGACTATTGCAGAGCTCTCTCTCCCAAGGCAGGATGCTTTTTCACATGTTTCTTAAATGGTTGTGCCACTCCTGCACTAAGAACTAAGTTCAATACCTATATTAGTTAATTTTAAACTGATCACTGTTGGGAAATCAATAGCTGGAAAAGCAGATATTGAAAAATCCTATGAGAAAATTATGAATGAGAAATAAGTCATAACTGACTGTGAAGGGTAATTAATCATTTGAAAATGTTATTAAGGGAAGCGAGAACATAGCAATGCTTGAAGTTTTACGGTGAGGATAAGTCTAGCTAAAAGCTAAACTCTGGACTCAGCAGTGTGGAAGAATACTTTCCTTCACTGCCAAGTGAAACAGTCCTGAATCATAAATAGAAATGCTCAGTATATGGCTCTAGGCCTCCCTTATTTCGAGGAAGACATCATACACAGTTTTCTTGTTCTGACTACATGTGCAGTGTAGTCAGCTTTAAGAGGGTAGGCCCTGAAGTAGAGAAATCTTGACCACAGTTTACTTACTCAGTAAACAAAGTCCACAGAACTCTATGATACTAAATTACACTAGTTATACTAAACCTTTTCGCATGAATACCCCTAGCACTGTTCCTGACCACCATCATTTGTCACTATGTATGCAAATTAGTGGTGAAAATTCAACCCAGTTTTGGTTTGGCTACATATTTGTCTGGAGGACCCCCTGTGGAAAGAATGGGCTGTGCCCAGATGGATAGAAAGGTGACAGTTCTTGATATTTATTCATTTTTCTCCTTGACTAGGAGGACTCACCATTTCTTTCTTGTCTTCTTGAAAATGGGCATTCACGAACATCTTACCCACAACATAAGGGAGCGCACCTTCAACAAGGTCCACACATTTATCCCACTGAGGCAGTAAAGTTGTGGTTCCATGGATTACCTGTTGGCAGGGGCATGTAACAGGTCACATCATCATATTGTTTAAGGAGAGCAAGTCTGTGTCTAAAGCACATTTGTCAGACAGCTATCAAAAAGAAACGATAGCAATGTTACTTTACAGTTATTTCTATTTTCATCAACTGTTAAGACATATCTTTAAGACCCAAGAGTTATAAAAATTCAAACTTTTTAGAAACAATACAGCAGTAATGACTTAGGAAGACTAGACTTAGAGACTTACTAATAGGAAGAGCTACACAAGTGCTAACTTTAGACTAATCTTGGTAGTGTCTCTGCGACACATCCAAGGTTTTGGATCTGTTTTTTTTCCCCAGCAGGAAAAGATTTCATTGGAAAATTCCAGACTAGCTCAACCCTCAGCTACTGAAGGTCAGATATTTTGGTAGTTCAAAAATTGATTTTCTCCATCATATTGTCTGTAATTAAGCTTAATCAATGACTCATACCAGCGAACTGCATTTACAAATGCTTTTATTAATACTGTACGTGCACTAATAGATTTTCAATGACAGAAAGAACACTGCTTTTATAAGAAAACCACATTAGGCAAACCAATATATAATAAGATAATAGTTTTCTAAACAGAGCCAAATATGAAAATAAACTCCTTTTCCAAATCCTTCAACCTTTATATATATATATATATATATATATATGGAAAGAGTGCTGTGATATATATATATATTTATTTATTTATATTTATAGATTATATAGATATATATATCACAGCACTCAAAAAAACATAACCAAGAAAATTTCTCTCCAGAGTCCAAACAAAACCACAATGGAGCTTTTTTTCTGATGCAGGGGAGCGAGGGTAGTCATAGCATTAGTCATCAGAGCTTGAAATTCCTTCCAAAAGCTCTGTCTATGCATCAGGCACAGAAATTCAGGAGACAGAGCTGACTTTTAGAGTGTGACACATTATCATTACAACATAATAATTACTATTATTATGAGGGAGGTTTGACCATAAAGAGGGCAGAAATGCGACACAGGCTGGGCAACCAATAAAAATAGAGCTGAGAAGAATAGATTAAATCTTTCAGCTGGTTTATTGATATTTATATTACAACAGCCAACTAGAACTCCCTCAAAAACATCCTCCTAATATTAATGGTCCACTCTAAAATGCAGTACTCCAGGTAGCAACAGTGACTATAAATAGTAGGTTTTGAGCCCTCCCAGTCAATTCAGAGCTCCACAACACAATTAACTGATCTCCCCAAGAGCCACTGCACATTTGCTAGAACTCAAATAGCCAACGCAGAGGAGCTGCTGATTTGACAGTCAAGGCACCTTCTCTAGAGTCAGCAGGTTTGTCCTATTTCTCAATCTGAAGTTTCTGAAGTTTTGTTATTTCTTTTTCCCCTCTCTTTGCAAAATGACAGCTAGTTTAAATGTCTTGATGCCAAGATTTTTACGCTTAAGATGTAAAAGCCACTGAYAGAAAATGAGAAGATGGTGAAAAAAAATATTACGCTTATGACATGTGAGGCTCACTGAAGTAATGAATGAACCAATAAAATATATCCTTCACTTTAAGGGTCACTGATTCAATCTTGTGGACATGTCTTTTTACTAGCCATTCAATGTTTTCTTCACTTCTCTGGCAAGAGGTCAGTGGGTCCTCTTTATAATGCTGAAACACTTGTGTGGCTTTGGTCCTCCAGCCTCTGGCTAAACAAGTCTGCTCAACAATAAGTTTGCCTTGGACCTCCGTTTTTCACGTCCTGCCATTCTGCTGACCTATGAAATCTGTTTCCCTGAGCTGTTCACTGCACTTAACTATAGCTATTAACTATTAGCTATTGCTGTTCACTGCACTTAACTAACTCTACAGCTCCAGGTCCCAGAGGCAGATAAGGGGAACGTGCTGCTGACTCACTGCCCTTACTGTGCTGTTCCCAAGCTTTCACAACCACTTACATGAAACCGTGAAGACATTATGTTAATAAGCATTAAATCAACTTGAATTAGATTTTTCCCTTAGCTTCTACAGAAAGTACCCAGAGAAATGACAGCAGCTAGTTAGCATATCAAAAAGCACAATACCTAAAGCCTAGGGGCTTCCAAGGATTTTTCTGCCTGCACTATATAGTATATAGTGTTACATTAGTATGTAATATATTAGTATATATTACAGAGAGCAATATATAACAATATTACTCTCCCAGACTGGTTGATGGTCAACGGTCTATTTTACCTGGCTAACAAGAAACATCCCAGGAGGGGGGACACTTATGGCTGTGGTTCTGACAGCCAATTTCTCACCTTTTTGCATAAAGAACATGGCATCTTTAACAAGAGTGATTTGAACACGATTTCAAAAGTATGAGAGCCTGCCTTTTCTTGTGTAGTTTTCAACAAGCTATTGGAGTTTATTTTTAGGTATTTGGTCAACTCAAAACTATTCCAGTGCTACTCAGGAAAGATACTATGGACCATCTGCATGTCTGGCCAGGGAGGACAGAGCACCCATTCTGCCATGCCAGATCACCAGCAGCACCATGATGAGAGGAGAACAGCCTCCTGTTGTCACACTGTCACCAAACAGATAATTTTCATTACAACAAACAAAAAGCTCACCTTCTAAACCAACAATAAGCTGTCTGCATAGCCTTTTGCCTTTCCTTGTGGACAACGAGGAGGCAAAGCACCTTTTCAGGTGTAGTTTCAGCCTCGGTTTGCTTAAAGAGCCCTCACAGTGTCCACAAGATCATCACTGTGATTTTTAATCAAGTATGTCGGTTTTATATATAAATGCCTATATTAATTAATAGCTAATTAGCTCTGATGCCATGGCTTGGGGCAGCAACTATAATGCTTGGGTTTGGGGGGCTTCTGTAGCCCTGAGTTGGAAGGTACCTGAACAGCTTCTCTGTGGAAATGGCTCATGTATATTTGTGTTACAATTCATGTATAGCTGGCATTAGAGTGTGAAAGAGGTTTGAGCAAGCTCAGAGAAGATGAAATCTTAAAGTTTTGCTTTATCACAGCTGTTTTCAYGCATGCGTAAAAGTAGTTGTTTTTCAGAAGCTTAGATTTTGGCCAAATGCGTTTGACCCTTTGCAGGAATAGCACAGGTCACAGACCTGGCACAAAACTCAAAAACTTTCCAACTTTCAAGTTTCTGGTTCAATACCATTAAAAAATTAAGTTTTTTGAAGGGGAGGTCTCAAAAATTCTTAGCCTGTTCTAAAGGACATATTTTTCTTTAGTATAATACACAAGAATATATATGGCTTAATTGTTTTAAATGAAATCTGTTCCCCTTACCCCCCAAAAATTACTCGAGAAGTGTATTCAGCATGGAAAACACTTCATGTTTCACAAAGGTATAAGCAATGCAAAACAGCAGCTATAATGGAAAACAATAGTGCGGACAGTAGTACCACTGTAAATACTAAAAAAGCATTAACTTACCCGAGAAAATTCCAGCCACCGATACTGAAAGCGTCTGCTGAGGTTAAATAACCTTGAATAAACCATCCTCCACACCAGATAATTGGCAACAGTCCTGTTAAATTAGACATATTTTTATCAGACATTTAAATGCATATGATGCACTGGAAAGCACCCACAGAAATATCTCTACAAAAATTCAAACTGAATGATAGAAACTTCACCTTGAAAATTAATGAGTGATGACCAAATTGATAAATCCCTATTACACAGAAGAATTTGTGTGATGGCAGCCAGTTAATGTATAATTGCATAGTGATAACCGTCTTCTAGAGGATATTTATAATGAGTCTGTCTCCCAGTATGTCATTTTTGGGTAATGTTTTTTTTTCATGGAGATGTTTTCCATATGAGTGGCAAGAACTGTGTCATAATAGTAATTGCATACAAATTTTATGGAGAGACAGCAAAGAAAAGATATTTTTCTCTTGTAAATCAAAGTGAATGTTATCTTTCCTCATTACTAGGACGGGAAAATGGTAACCATGAAACAAAATAAATAATTGTCCATCCCATATATTCTAGGTACTACCATTAACTCATATTTGTACTTTTCATTAGAAGATATCAGTTTGCTTTAAAAAAAAACTTACTAGCCACAGAGTTAATATATTAAGTATTACCACTCATGTTTTAAAGATAGATAATTGAAATAACAAAAAGGGAATTCTCAGTAGCAAGAATCTCATATGAACTGAGGCTGAGAGAGCCAGGAAGAACTTGTTGGAACTTCCCAGGAGACCTGACACCCATGCTCCTTTTTAAAACTTGAAGCGCTTAACTAGAGGATTTATCTAGCCAAAACTGAGCTATCTTCATGCTCAGCAGTGGCCATATGAGGCAAAAGTGCACTGCAAAATAAGCCATTCAACTTCACACAGTCTCAAAAACAAGCTTGCTAATGGCCTAAATATATTATGCTCATTTTGCCTTATAGATAACATAGTTTTCAACAATAGTCATTGCTCTAAAGCTATGGCTAGTTGTTTGCTGTACACCGAGKGTTGCATAACATTTTAGGCAGGTCACAAAGACTCTTCTGTATGGAGGAAATTGCTCCTTTGCACCAGAAGATGCTGTGATGAACTGTCTGAACAAATTCCTTTCTAAAACATCCATTTCTTCAGCCTTCGGTCCCTGTAGGAGTGAAGCAGTGTAGCTGTTCGCACAGTATCACTCCATTAGCTTCACTTATGGATGCATCCCCTACCTGGATTGTAACTGGTTATAAACTCATTTTGTGGGAATTTGTCTGCACACCGGCATTCACCTGAGCCGTAACTTGAATTTTGCCGCTAACCTAGCTCCGATCTACCTACACAAGCCTCCGGCTCAAGATATGCTACTGCTGCAAGCTTAAACTCTTGGTCCCTGAGCTGGGGAGCTGAGAATGGAGAGGCTTAAGGCAGGTTGAAGCAGAATATTGTCTATTAATGACTGAGCACATCACACCCTAGTCCCTCTGGCTGAGCGCAGCCATCCAAGTGGGATTTCACCACAGAGAGCACACGTGTGGCTGTCTCTGCACTGGTATAGGTACAAACAGCATGAAAACATGGCTTTCTGGCCAGGCACAGAGATGTGCAGCTTGGGAAGGCATGCAGTCCATAACACCGCCTGATCTGGGGTATTGCTGTGAGCTGTTCTAGCCAGACTGAAGCTAGTGCAAGAGCCAGACTGAAGTCAGTGCAAGTTTGCATATTCGTGTATAGCTGTGCTACAGTTGCACATCCAGTGACGGTCTGGGCAAAGCATGTGTGTTACTAATTGGTTAAGCTCACGTATTCTGCAAGGTTAGAAATACGGTGAACCCAGCTCAAACAGAAAAACTACAGAGTACAACCACTAACTGTCACCACACTACTGCTGCCACTAACTAGCTAACCGTCAGCACAAAGACAGGCTCTTAACAACCACTAGCATTTGGTGCCACTGGCAGCAGCTTTAGAGGATGAGCAAATTGCTGCAAGTCCTGCCTTTTACACTGCTCATCATCCCTCTCACCACGGAGAGGCTTTCACAAAGCACACACAGAAAGAGAGAGCACCATGGCAAACGTGCATCCTTCTCCCACCTCATTTCCTAGGCTCTCAGGTATAAATTCRTCCCATGCAACTCAGGGTGTAACGCTAGGCTCGCCACAAAACACTAGGCATGTCCCCTCCTTTAGGATCCAGATTTATCTCATAGCACATGCAAATCCGCACAATAATCATAAAATATATCTGACAAATGCTTTTTAGCATGAATAATATACCACATTTATAGCACAGTACATGCTACAGCAGCCAGCACAGTTAGCTGTGACTAAATGATCAAACCATTTTGAGATAATGCTTAGGCTCATTAAAGATGCATTCCAACCTAAGCAACAATAGCAGAAAGACATACATTTTCACCTTTAAACATTGACAGTAAAATACCCTAAAAGATTTCAGCTCTGGTTTGTTTTGTAAATGACCTAAATTCCACAGCTTCACAACTATGTGCCACAGGTATTTCAGCAGAGCTGGCTGGCATCCATGCTCCTGCAGCAGCTACCAAATCCTTCAGTTTATTAGAAAGCAATTCTGTGAATCTAAAACAGTATTTATATGAGTCCTACAGATTACAAGGTTTAAAGACTTCATTTCCATCAAAAGTTTTAGGTAAAAGACCTGAATGAAGTAGACCACTATCATGAAGCAATTCCATGTCACAAAAAGCCAACCAAAAAAATCAGTTCTCCCTTCTGTGTGCTCCTGTTTGTATTTGGAGGTGTTTATCCTTACCTCCAAGCTGGGGAACATTGTTCAAATTGGTAGTGAATGAATGATTGAATTTGTAAAGGATAAATTTTGAAAAGGTGACTTATGCAAAGCCACAAATATCAATGATAATTCAAAAAGCTTTGTAACAGAGATAAGTGATGAAGGAAGGTATCAATTTCAGGAAATATCCCACAATTAATTGGGGTTTATTTTAATTTGGGCAGGTAAAGAGAGCTGACACCACCCAAATCCAAGCTCTCTGATGAGATTGTAATAATTCCTGACTGTAAACACACTAGAATCCATAGATGCATAAAATATATACAACACAACAGGAAAAWTTTCATTTCAAAGCCCAGAAGAATGTTTATTTGTTATTATTTTCAAAACGATTCATATTTTAACTGAATCTGTTTACCTRTTTTTAGCATGTTTATTTTGCCTTTTTGGCCAACTATATAAACTTAAAAATATTGAATGGCTTCATTTGGTTTTAAAAACTTTTCAGTTATAAAATGCCTGCAGTTCATATTTTAGAGTAATTTTCATCCCAATTCCACAAATAAGGTCACTGAGGCTCACAGAAGTTGACCTCTTCACATGGAGTGAAATACAACACCAAAACAAAACACACAAATCCCGTCTACACTTCCGATGAGACTAGAGCGCTTGTTGTTGTAACCTTTGGGAAGATTACAGTACATAGTCCCCTATTTTAACTTTGAAACGATCGTTACAGAGAGAAGTGTAGGCTGACTCTTTCTTAACCAAGATGACTGTTATTGTGATACACACTCCCAAAGGAAGTGGTAGAGAGCTTGTTTGCTGGGACAGTTAAAATTATACCAGCACTTACGAATATCTGTTAAGGAATGCTGTATCCTGTCTGGGAATAAAGTAGGTTACGCATGTAAAATTCTATGACTTTGTAATATTTTAATCCACAAATAAAGTGACAATAAAGAGGATAGATTTAGTATCAGACAGATGACAAATTAATTGACATTTTAATAAAAATAGATCCCCYATACAAATTTTGAGATCTGCTTAAATTTTGTATGCACAGTTAAGTTGTGAATCAAATTATAACTACTTAAAAACCTCTGTCTGTACTGCTAAAGGCACAAGTTCAAGCTAAATAATTCTACCTTAGCACTCCAACTAATTTTTCAGAGGCAGCTGAGGACCACTGAGGAAATCTAGTGCCCTCATCCCTTTCTAAAAAAAGTTTCCTCTTTATACTGCAGGAATTGCAGCGTACTTCTAGATTTGTACATCTATGTTACTTGCCCCATACTGCAAAGACACAGTAATATCAGCAACAGGAAACCAGTTATTCTTTCTGACATCCACAAGAATTGTAAAACTGCTTCCTACAACAGCTGCAAAGGCCTCTGTAACGAGGACACACTTCTACTGAATCCTAYTTATTGCTCTGCTATAATGCACCAGCACACAGGTAACCGGGAAGGGAAATAACAGGCAGGGCACAGCTATGCTGCGGCTGTGCCATTATTTTACTTATATCAGAGCTACATCTATTTCTCCACAATATGCCTTTTCTTCCTCTAATAGATAGAGATGCCAGTAAAAATTAGTCAGTACACTGGAGAAATCACTGAAGACTTCTTACGAAGAAGGTGTGAATTACTTCCGCACTGAATTCCCGAGGTGACTTTAAACTAGCTAGCCCAGGCTTAGTGAAGGCTAGATATTCAGCTTCTTGGGTGGCCTGCAACAGAGGGTCGTGCTCCTGGGCTAGGCTCACAGCCGTGCCCTAGCTTGGGAATTTGAGATAGTCCAGGTTACGTCTGTACCACACTGCAGCCACACATTTCAAGCTCAGTGCAGTAACTTGATTATATTCCAAGGCGTTACCCAGTAAAAAACAGGCAGATTCTATGAAATTCGCTCTGCACCCTGCTTACGTGCTCTTTCCTAGTTAACACTGCAATGGGAACGATTTAATGATTTAAAGTTGTTTAGCAGGTTCTCTGAGGGAACGGTTTTTAGGATGTCATTTGTGAGTCCGTATGACTTGACACTTCCATCACAGAGAATTGTTTCTGCAGCCAGACTTAATTTTCACTCCATTCTTCCCTGCTCTGAAACAAACTTTACCGAGCAGATCTCCTGATCACTGCGGTGGGAACCATCTTTTTGTTCCACATTTGAACAGTGCCTATGCCAGCAGGGTGCTCATCTGCGAAGGGGGCACAAAAGGTGCTGGAATAAAAGTACAATTTAGGAATACAAGCTTTGTGACTGAAAAGAATATGAACTCAGTCAAAGTAAAAGCGTATTTAAATCCACAGTAACACCTCCAAATATTCGACTGCCTCTCCTAATGATGCTGAAWCTCCTGAAGCGATTCAGAAATTAATTCATATTCTAATCACTGAAGCAAGTCTAAGATTTTGGAATGCTTTACTAGGAATTTATCTGTAGAAATATTTACCATGACAAATCAAATTTATGTTGTTTGCATTAATTTAACCTTTTAAACATCCTATGGAGAATGACAAATGGGATTACACATAAGAAAAAGTCATTGTTAAGCCTTTAGAATTTACCCTAGAGGCAAATGCTAAGGCTACATTGTTAGGAGTTTGCATTAATAAGATTTCCTAATTTTCTCAAGCTGGATAACGAGGTTACTTCTGGAGCAAACTATGACATTTTAAGTAATGAACATTATCAGCTAATAGATAAACATGGTATTTGTTATTATGCAGTGACTCTTTGGATGGATTTTATGTACAAGAATTTGAAGTCTACTTGGGTTTAGTTTAGCATTCTATTATTTGCTGTTTCTAACATTTTATGATGCAATTATCTTAGGGCAAGACTGAGCAGAATACGCCTATAATGTCGGTTCACATAAACCCTTATCAGCTACAAGATACACAGCCTGAATATACTGGAAATYGGACAGTGGTTTTGCCCATTCTCCCCACCCTTTGGGAAGCGACCAGGAAGCTGGTCCTGAGCTTCCCTGAAGACGGGCATGGCCATTCTTGCTGGTCATGACTCCAGCCTCCCTCTGCCATGACACACAGGCTGGGTTAACTCCTCTTTAATACTCAGAGCCAATTTTTCCTTGGATAAGACCCAAACGGAAAAAGCCTCAGTGTGTTTACTTTGTGGTTATAGAACATATTTGCATGGATGTGTATTTTTACACAGGGAGTAAATTATTCTGTTGTCTTGCTACATGTGCATCCTCTAAATCATCATTTTATCCCCATTGATATAACTAACTTTGAGATACAAGGCACGGACATCCCAGCCCATTCAGAAGACTTTCTTCAGTAGATTGAAAGTGGTGGCACACTACAGATATTTGTCTGAATTTTACAAAGTAAGGCTGTTCCATGATCTGGAGGCAGAATAAACAGTTATTTTTATTTTTATTACTGTTTGATCTGCTTGCCATTTTTACAAGTGCTATGAATTCATGTRAACATTCTGTCATTGGAGGCATAGAGCAACAATATAAGAACAATGCTTCTGAACTATTCCTTTTTTTTTTTTTTTATGAACTATAAATTTAGTTGTGACCACACCATACAACGAACAAAGAATGATTTTTTGGAGACAACATTCTAGCATTTTTAAAAAGGTCAGCAACACACAGCAGCAGAGAGCAAAGTATCACAGAAACCACTTAGATGCTATCAACAAAGAGATGTTTCCAAATGGGATGTCATCTTCACATATACTTTTTCATCACCTTGCCCACAGCTGTCTTGCTTCCCTGTGCAAAGCACATGTCCAATAAGTCTAATCTGAGCTACTTGCATTTTACAGCCATATTCTACAGAAGTAAATGATTTCACAARCCTACACAACCTACACAAGCTTGTGTAAACCTACACAAGCATGAGAGGCTGAACCCATCTGCAAAGAGCAGCTTTACTGCAACCTCTGTTTTCTTTCAAGTGAAAAAGGTGCTYGAAAGGTACTTTTACTACACACAAGCTAATAGCTAACTCCTCATTCAGACAAAACCAAGCAGACCTTTGTCTAAATAAAGTCTCAATTCCAAGAACATTTGGGGCACCTGAAAAAAACAGAAAGTGTCCAGCATTTGACGTCCCCTCAAAAGTAAGGGTGAAACCATCATAGGATCCTTACTTTTTCCTTTCATTTTCTAGTATCCTGAATAAATCTTTGAAGTACTGGGGAACGCGGACAATCACGTTTTCTGAAGGACCTATATCTTTAAGCTCAGGATAGAGTCTAGTGTCAATCACCTTCTTGATGTATCCCAGCCAGTCAAACTGAAATGACAAAGAAAAGGCTGGTTAAAGCAGTTTATGAAGAGAAATGATAAATTAACTAACTCACATGTTTGAGACTAATGGCTTCAGAGCTTTGCTTATTAAAAAATTAGGAACTATAACACTTTGTCATTACAACTGTTTTCAAACTTCAGTAAAGTTGCAACTGTATTTAAAAGAACAGATGTTATAACTGATAACACATATTCCTAGTGTTATTCCTTTAAAATGCTGCTCTCTGCACACGAAAAGCAACTTTAATTATATAGGTCAGACATTAAAAGAATAATTTTGCAATTATCCCCAACTAACCTGTGGAATCATGGCACTAAGCTCTGATATATTCATTTTATTGTACATCACCTCACTGGTTCGATTCTCATATGGAATCATGATCTGGAGAGGGGGAAAAAAAAAAAGCAATGAAAACAAGGATTATCTTCCAAGGATCCACTCTTACACCATCACTGTCCATCACAACCCTAGTGTAGAACTATCTCACCACTCATCTTCCAAGCATTCATGGCGTTATCTCTCTGAAGATGGCAATTAACTAGGAGAGGTGGAACATGGTTCACTGTCAGTTTGACTCATTTCTGGGGTATTTAATTAGCCACATGTCTCCTTTGAACACTTTGGTATAATTAGAGCTAAACTGGTCTACAGAAATGCTTGTGGATTCCTAAGAGAACACACCTAATCCATTAATACTCATTCATCCTGTCATCGCAAATAGAAACCAACTCAAAACTATATAGCATTAAAGGTCAAATCTGAGATGGGGATGCTGGGAATACTTTTCATCTCTTGGATCTGAACATGCACCCTGCTATGGTCTGATCCCTTCTGGTGGAACAGCTCCAATTTCTCCCTCTTTTGCCCCAGTATCCTGATTTCCATAGCAGGAAACCAGGGTATATAGGCCACACATGAGCTAAAGTGCTCCCCAGCCAGGCTTCTCATCTGCATGAGCAGAGGAGCCAGATCTCAGGGTCTTTGGCAATTGCAGTGCCAAAGTCCAAGGACATAGCAAAAGAAATCCTAAATATAAAGTAAGTTCACTTATAAATGACAAGGGACATTCAGATTCCAAGACGGCAGTTTGGTCCATAATAGAGAAACAGACCAAATAATAGATATAGCTCAAAATTTTCTCACTGCTCAAGAGATACAAGAATTCCTGATGGTAATTCCAGCCCAGCTCTAAGGTAAATCCTATACAACAGGCTTTACACTGGACAGTTTAAACAGGACACAGAGGTTGATGCCAGACTAACTAGACAATTGGCAGTTTTTCAACAAAATTTCTACAGTAAACGTCTGCGGTTTTACTGTTGCTTAAGCCATACAGAAAAAATATGACTTTCTTCTCCCTTTCTGCAAATCACATTTATTGGACAAATCTTTAAACTCTTCTTGAACCCACTTGCTCCCTTCCTCTCCCCAAATTTTCTCACTTGCTCCAGTAATTCAAATCTACCTGAAATCTTCCTTGTACACAACAAGCTCTACCCAAGTATGCCGCTCCTTCCTATGTCCAGAGCATCTTGCCTTATTCTTGATGTCTCTCTTCCTGAGTTTGCACACAAGTCCTCCTTTATGTATGTTCACTTAAAATGAATACAAAGGAACATGGGGTATAGTAAAAGCCCAAGCGACAACAAACAGGATGGTCTGTCTTGAAATCACACTAAGATGTTTACACAATCTATTGTGCTCATTAGGAAACACGTAACAATCCATGTCCCTGGATTTATGCCTAATATCTGAACATATTTTAGGGGGATTTTTCATACTAAAGGGAAATTAGATAACTGTGAGGTAGTATGACTTGTTCCATAAAGATATGCCCTACTAACCTGGAGGACTGTTACATGATCCATGTCATCTTATGTGGCACTTCACATGTACACTAAATCTGTGGATTAAAGCTCTGTAAGACATTTGTCAAGTAAAGCATTGGAGCTATCAGAGGTAGCAATGCATCTTCTTATCACATTGCTAAAACAGAACAAACATTTCCTGTTTTTCCAGTCTACTAGGTCACAGAGAAGTATTTGACCATTAGTACCAGACAGGTTATACGGTGGACTGTGGTGCTAAATAATTGAAGCTAAATATTGGGCTTTATGTAAAGGTTTGACAAGATTTCGGCTCTGCTTTCAGCAGAGAGATGGAAACACACTGATTTACTACCACTGTGGATGGCCCTCAGTTCTGCAGAGACACCGTTAAAAAGTATTACTGCCTTTCCTCCTTTCGACGCCAAAAGCAGAACCCAGGCAAGAGTCATTTTTCCACTGCATCACCTGTCCTGAACAACAGCCTTCTCTAGTAACAGCAGACCCAGCATTTCACAGGGGACAATAGGAAAGATAGCTTCTTTCCTTGACAATACAAAGAAATCCTCAGCTCAGCTGTCAATTCTGCACATCAGTGTCAAGTATGCCCCAACTTTTGCTGGCTTCAGCACTGAGAGAAATTCTTCTCTCCAGCTTTGGGAGAAGAAGAAACATTAGGGGATTTTCAATTCCTGCAGCAGACATACTAACACATGCATACCGGGAAGCAGAAATGCTGTTTTAGCCTGCAACGGTCCTAAATTAAACTCCACAAAGGGGCAAAAATATGGCTGAGTAAATCAGTCAGTCACTGAGTGCCAGGTATAAATCTGCTTTAGCTTTGCTAAAATCAGCTTGGTCCCATAAATTAAAACTCTTGGAGTTTCTTGTCCTCTCCCCCAGGGTACCCCAAGAAAGCAGTTCAGGAACTAACTGTGGTACTGTTGAAATCACCATCCTTTCATTAGGAAGTGCCAATGTCCTACATCAATCTTGTACTACTTTTAGACTGTGCCTCAGAGAATCAACACAGTCTGCTTCTTGAATAGATGGTAATGTAGCATCAGCTGCACAACAGGGACTCAAATTCTGTCCAAATTCAGGATTAATACTAACATTTCAAAGGACCAAATGTATTTGGTTAGTTTTGTTAGGGCTTTTTTTCCCTCCAGAATAAAATAATGAGTTTCACAATTAAGTAATGCAGGAAGATTGTTTTGTTTTGGGCTTTTCACTCTTCCTTTTTTTAATAGGTTTCACTCTTTTCCTTCTCCTTCCAAAAAATATTATTGCTAAGGTGGTTGATATAATGACTTTCTATTTTGCAACTTTGCAACAGGATTGCACTTTGTTTTTAAAGCTAGTTTCAATCCCACATAAGAAAGTTACCAACCTCAGCTATTTTAATTTCCAGTCTTAGAACTGACTTCATATCAGACTCAGCTCGTGAAGCATTTGCACCCAGAAGCACTGCTGTATCAACCATGAACTGCAAAAAGGCATCTCGGTACTGCAAAGAAAAAAAGAGTGAAATGATGACTGGATTTGCTCTTGAACACAGCTGTAGCAGTAAGCCGCAAGTGCACAGATACAGTAAGGAATAGAATACCTTACACTTTTAGGCCTGTGCAACCAGACCAAAGTAATACTTTCCCTGCCTTGAGTGCCTGCTTTTTCATCAAGGAGAAAAGGGGAAATAACCCCATAAATATACTGTACAGGAGAGACAGAAATACATGCTGTGGTTCACTGAGTATAAATTTCAAGATATGCAAATGACACTTCTGGATTAGACTGAAAACACTTACAGCTCTTATGATGCCATTAGACACTGTGGATGTGTGTACACAAATACTTTACGCAAACTCATACTGTGATCAGCGCAGGACTGAAGAAGTACTTACATACATCTGTAAGTTTACTGGCTGAGACGATAGGGAAATRAAGTGACACTCCTTTGACCTCTCCCTCCTGTATCCTTGCCACAGCACTACAAACATATACCTACTACAGTGCTCTGGTTTTCCCCTGGCTATCCTAATAAAGCATAGTTTAGTCTGTGCATACAGAAGTGTTAGTGAAATATATTGTATGTAATGACACAGTAACTATGTGCATGGTACCTCCCCTCTGGCATTATCTTTCAGAGGTTTCAGAGGGATCAGATTGCTTTTTATTGAATCCTACTGGCCCATAGTCCACCAAGAGCAAAAATATATTCCAATACATTACCAGTTTTTATCTCTTAGAGGATACAATTCTTTGGATTCTGYCATCACCTAGTCAGATGGATGTAGCTAAAAAACTCACTGTCTTCTCAGGGAACACAAAAGGGAAGCTAAACTGTAAAACCTTAATAGCAATGACTAGTCCCCCATAAAAATCTGGGTGGTTATTTTCTTTGAGCCTTGGGCTACGTGTGCTAGATACTGCCCACAATACTTCCCCAAGTGCAGGGGAAAAAGGTATTGCCATTGTCAAATATTGATACATACCCTAAAACCCTTTGACAAACATCATCAGTTCACAACTGTTGTCCACAGAAAAGTGGCACGAAAATTACTGATATAGCAGAGCACTGAGAAATTATAAAGAGAGGAGGGAAGAAGAGGAAATGAGCACTTAATCCATTGAGGAATTCTTGTTTCCTTAGTTAAGTAAATTCAAGTTAATTTGATGATGGTAATCTGCAACAGTACTTGAAATGTGTTCGGACTTCTGGCCTAACTGAGCCAAACCAAATCTTACAAAAAAATTATGTTGGTGTGAGAAAATTTGCAAGAGTGTTTGTGGTGGTGGTGTTTTCTAATAGAAAATATTCTGAAAAATATAAAAACAAACAAACCACAACCCATTCTCAGTATGGAGATCAACAAACCAAAAGCAACAATGAAGGGGAAAGAAAACCACACTAGGGAGCAAAAAATGATTACATAGAGTTCAAGTTAATAATACTTACAGATTTAGCTTCTGTGGTGTTTTCTAGATAATCCTCTCGAGATGCGAGAGACAGGCTTGCTTGATCTAGCTGTTAAAAATAACAGGAAGAAATATTTAATAATTAAATTCATAAGTATTTTTAAAATCTAAACTCTACAGCCTATTTCATATTTCAACATTTATAGGAACTCACCTAAATAAATACAACTAGAATCTCAAATGAGTGAATGAGTAAATGTCATCTTTTCCCTATTGACTGAGGTTCTTAAGCTTTAAAATATACTACAAACAAAATAATACAAATCATTCATTAATAGCAGAGTAGGAGTGATGCTCAGTGTAATTCTGATTCTTTGAAAAAAACAGTATCACCTTTTTTCAGCATGTTAAAGTGAAAAGAATATACTCTTATGTTTTGCAGATGTGTGTCCTAGCAGTAGCAAATCTCAGACAATTTGGTCTATTTCAATTAAGTGACGGTTGCTTTAAATGCTTGTACACGTTTTCCTGGCTTAAGAGTCAGATTTGACAACCAGCTGAAACCAAGAAAGCACAAATACGAGAAATAAACAAAAAAAGTTAACCAGCTTCTTCAGCCCTCAGGAAAAAAGATCATGTTGAATTCGGAACAAAGTTTTATTTGGAGCTTCTATTTTTCTTCCTGATTCATTCATGATCTGGAAATGCTGAACAAGAAAAAATGAATTTTGCAATAGAGCTATTTTCACAAGAAGTCTGAAACACTTCATGGTACATCTGCACTCCTGAGAATTTGTTAAAATGTTGACGAAGTGGAATACCGGCTGGCAGATGCCTACTGCAAATCAAGTTCTTAATCAAATTAACAACAACAACAGATTACCCTAAGGAATATAGTTATTCATACTGTGTATGAATTGAGTGTTCATACTGAACTGTGTATTTAGTTACTTAGATACCTAATTCTTAGGTACTACTAAGCATATTGAGCAAAGATACTACTAGGTGTAATTCATTTTCAATAGACCAGCAATAAGGATATATCCACCACTGGGAGGTGCCTTGGACTGAAAGGTCCAAGAGAAACCTAAATATTTCCTCTCCTGATTCTACTCTTTCAGTTTTTTGAAGCAAATCTCAAGCCAAAGCAATTCAGACAAGACTTGAACAGCATCCTAGCAGAATGGTTTCCTTAATACAGGAAACTTGATCTGCCATTGACTTGAGTACTGGGGCGACTGTCCTAGAGATGGGGAAAAGTTACCCTTGAAATTTCATACCAGACAAATGCCTCAGTCAAATGACATTTTAAAGAACTGAGCCAAAATCAACACCTATTCCATTACCACCACAGTCAACTGTTGTTTGATCCCTAAATACGGCTGTATTCCTACAGCTAACCAAGATGCTAGAAATGTTAGGATCATCTTATCTTTTTGTGATAAATGGTGCAATAACTTTCTACTTTGCCCCTTCTCTCTTGCCTTCCTGTACTATTTTCTTGCAGTAGCGGAGTACTGGCCTTCTCTGAATACTCACCTCTATGTCATAAACAACAACAACATATCTGGGCCCAAGCTCTCAGGCTTGTCATGATGACATCTCAGAGTGATAATTATAATTCTCTCTGGAGTTTCTTCAGACTACAACTAGGCAACATTTTTTTTGTCTTTTTCTCACTAATCTAAACCATTATTTAATGCCACACACTGTTAACCAGCTGGTAATGTTTTAGTTTAAAACCAATAGCAGTTCAGTAAAAAGGTAAGTAAATCCTGCATTTCAGGTTTGAACATGTTTGGAACACCTCTGCGTTGTAAGGTGCTATATAAGCACAAGATAAGCACAAGAAAAATATCTCAGGTTCAAAATATCTGCTACTGATACACCACTCTGTCTTCACAGACAAAAAATATTCTTCATATAACAGATGTGTCATAAGCAGCATCCAGAATCCACCCAGGACTCCATATCCATCTCTCATTTTTATACACACAGACCCTGGACATTGTTCGACATAGAACATATTTGATCTTTTTGGACATTTGACAGGAGAAAATATCCTGTACACAAATATTCTTCAAAAATGTTTGGTATCTAGTTCTTCTAAATTCCCCTAAATTGGCACCTACATACATCTAAAAGTCAGTAGATATTAGCAACAATTTAAAGGTAAACATTCCTGAACACAATTTAAAAAATGAGATYACAAAATACCATGAAAAGAAGCCTATTAGATATACTGTATTGTACCTTCATGATATATTGATTGGACATTTTGTCATCAGCAGCCACATATAAACGGATGAAGACAGAGTTACTGTATTGACCACGAAGAGTTGCCAGGATTTGGACTAAGCTAAATCTCCTTTCTGACCACAGTCCTTCAGGTCCAATGTTCGATTCCAGCACAGGCCAGCGGAAAGGTGAATGCTTCAGTATACTTAACAACGGTTTCACATCGGCTTTTTCAATTTTATCTGAAATGTCCAAGTGACAACAATTACTTTCCAGACAATTCAAATTCAGCAGCAGTCACAGGAGGCACAAAGATTTATTGGCACTGATTGATTTCTAGGCAAGACAAAACACAACAGCTGAAACCTAAAGCCTCTGGTCTACTTGGGAACAGAGAAGCAGGAGAGCCCTGTCTCAGTTTATCTGGATCAAGGAATACRGGGCAAATCAGTGCCTTTTCAAAAAAGGAATGAAAGGAATGAAAAAAGTATTCCTTGCTTCGGAACCAGTATAGACACTTAACTGGTTCTGAGAAGGAGTTACTGTGTGCAATCAAAGCTAGAGGAGTCAGCATCTGATCACCAAGACTGTGGGGCAGATCGTCCGAATTGCTGACAGCCAGTTTCAGACCATGCTGGAAGAAAAAACATCATTTCTTTCCTGCACAGGGTTAAAGAAATTCTGAAAGAGATCCAGAAGGACAAAAGACACTTTGAAAGACAAAATCTACTCCCCCAGCACTCAGGTTTCCCCCACGCAGCTATGTTAACATGGTGTTGTGTCCAAGTTAGCGTACATCACCTTGCAGCAATGTCCGTGAGCTCAGGAAATGCTGCATCGATGTGGCTATAGAGCGTGTAGTCCAAACTGGTTTGACATTCAGCTAACTCAAGAGTTAAAATTCAAGAACCTTGCACCCCCCCCACCCCAAATTTTTAAAATCTCTTTCTTCACAACATTTCTGCAGGGATGGGTGTTGACAGCCCCAGGTTCACAGACACATGGTGACTGTGAAATTTCCATCAGAGGCTCCAAAAACAATGGGCTCCTCTGACTTACCAGGCAATACTTCCCAGGACATGGTTTTAGTGTCCTTTTGGACAGGTAAGTAAACTCTCACAGTTCCCTGACATGCAGACATCTCTGTAAAACTTGCTTCTTGTGCCTTAGTGTACCTCAGTCTTGTAGTTGACTTCAGAAACAGACACAGGACCTTTCGCATTCAGTTGAAACCCAATAGGCAAAACCTGTGCATCTGCATGGAGCTTCATCAAGTTCATCAGAGAACAAAAGAGCCTGCCTTTACAAACACAGGTAACACACAGCTGTCCCTCTCAAAGCAGGACACTTACGCTCATTCATACAGGAGGCGTAAAGGATCTTGGCCTTCTGTACAGCTTCACTGTCCCGTCTTTTGCTGATAGGTTTCTCAAGCAATGCTGAAAAAAGAAATGACATTCATTCAATACCTTGGAAAAACGTAAGTACTATCTGTTTGCCTGTCTCAGTGTTTGCTTTAATCTTAGCACTTAGATAATTAAGGATGAGGTACCACATGTATTTTCTTAAGCAGTAACACAAAAATAAGAGGCATTTTCACTTTCTTCCACCTCACACAGAATATTTTTTTGTTTGGCTGGTTTTTAATAGGGTTATTTTAAAGACAGTTGACTGATATGGTTTATTGCCATCTTCACAAACAGCTATGTCAGCAAACTGAGGGGACTGGAAAACACGGGACCAGGATGGGAACTGTAGCCAGGATGGAGGGCAGGAATTCTTTCAAGTGGCTTAGCCTCTGGTGCGGGCATATTGTGAAATTAGGGTCCAAGCGAGGAGGTGACAGGATCCCAGAAGCAAGACTACTGAGGTTCACTTGTGCCAGCTCTGCTGTGGCTGCAAGCAGCAGGGAGCTCCCCCTTTGCCTGGCAAACACACAGCAACCTCAGTCTTGTAAATGACACAGAAGGCCAAATGTTGAACTACTATTTGAACAACTGTATTATATCCCTTTCACTATAGGTGCCAGCTACCTTTATGCCTGAAAGCCACCCTAGTTTTTCCCCATCTATTCCCTCTCTCTACAAATCTTGCATTCCTTGCATTATGTTATGGAAAGGAAATATGCTACGTACATCTGAATCTTGGCAATCAGCTCTCAGCTGCCTTGAGCTATTTTACCTAGGCTGTAAATTAGCCATGATGCAGCTGCAGATGCACCCCCTATGGCTAAATGCAGAGCCAGCTGAGCTCAGCGAGGTCTGTCAGCTCATTTGTAGCACAGCATGAACACTTCCATGACCAAGGAAGCAGGACAGCACTTAAGCACAGCAAGGAAACAGGACCAGCAAACCCTGCTGCACCTGACCTGGCTTTGTGCAGAACCTGCACAAGTCTCATACCATTGCATTGCTGTTACTAGGAACCCTGCAGAAAGTGGCCTTGCTGGAACCACCTTAAATCCCTCCTGCTGGGTGCTCAGCCAGAGCTAAGAGGCCTTGAAATACTTCAAGAGCACCCTCTCTATATCATACTCCCCAGGGCCCTGGATTTCAAGAGAGTTTACGAGCACAAGCACAGCGCAGACTGGCCCCGTGCTATGCTGTGCCTGAGCTAAGCAGCATGTCCCACTCACAGGGTAAAAGGAAGCACAGTGCTGGAGTCCTGATGGCCTGCCAAAATCAGCAGAGGGTCAGTGGGACTTCGTAGCACCTGCCATGACAAAACCAGACCACTTCCACATGGAGCCTACTCAGGTGTCAATGCACTGTTATTCTTTGCCCATATTGGCTGGGGGTTATGTTAAGTAATGAAGAGTTGACTGCATTTGCCATCCAAGAGCAGCACTCCCCTGCAGAACTAGGGGCAGCTGCTTGCTCTCTAGCCCCTGTCCTTTCCAATAACTCACCAGTTTTCTCTCCAGCGTTGCCTCTCATAGGAGGCAAAAATACAGCTTAGAGGTGCTGCTAAATTCCATAGCTGAAAAAGGTCTGTGTTTGCACTACCTCCCTCAGTATTAGGAGCTGACTGCTAGAGGTAGGATTTAAAGACACTTATTTCCCAGGATTTACCCAGCACCTTAAAGAACTTGCCATACAGCACATTTCAATTATTCCTCACCCATGTCTGTCTGAGCACCTACACTCAAGGGAGGGAGAGAGCACAAAAGTACTTACGGAAGCAAACCAGTCCTCTGTCAGCTATAGTAAGGAGCAGTGCAACAAGATACTACAGATGAACCAAGTCCCTGGTCATTTCTTCAACCATATTGCTGACATCAAACTGTTTATTAGTCACATAATACCCTAGCGATGAACAAATGCCACTCATTCTCTTCCTCCACTCCCCTTTCTTCCTCAAAAAAACCTCTCWTGTGCTTGCATCTTTGAGAAATGTCATGAGATCATTCCGTTTTAGTTATGGATAAGATTTTCCCTAAATCTACTGCTGGACAGGATACACAGCACCTTTGGTGTGAAATCCTCAAATTCTTAATATTTCTCAGCTTCTTAAACACAATATAATACCAGTCACTGACACCAGCGTGCAAAGTTCTGAACAGAATAATCAGATCTGTTCATGTTTTAAGAACGGAATTTTAAAAGCAATCATAAATCAAACCTACATAAAACTAAGGATGAAAAAATACACTCTAGTTAAAGCCATTGCAATAACTTCTGTTCCTTGTCAGTGAGCTGCACAGCCATGAAATTTGAAGCTAATAAAATTCAATAGCTAAAGCCTAGCTGAAACTCAGGAGAGATACAATGGATGAGATTGAATAAAATAAAATCAACTTAGGAATACACCTACATAAAATCCTATCAAAATCAGACCTGGTGTTTTCCCATTGAATCACCTTGTTTTGCTACAGAATGAAGCTGTAAYACTCCTTGCATTATTGCAAAGAGTGATGTAGGCAGTAGAYACTGCCAATTTGTTCAGAATTAATTTATGAAGAAAATCCTTGATTCTGATTATGTAAAATCCACTGTCCATACCTGAAAGCCTTAATAAGATGGTTGAATCCTATGTCTAGGCACTGAAATGGGGGATGTGGTCCTTGAATGCTCTTTAGACTAGGGAGGTTCCTCAGCCTTAGCCCCAAGTTTCCACAAAATTTTAGAAGTTCAGATCTGGAACACTGATCAGATCTATTTGCTCTCTGCATTAGCTAATTGAAATCCAAATACAAGGTTTAGAAATGCTCCAATTTAACTCACAAAAGATATTTATCTTACATGCCCTTGAGTATTAGACTTCTTAAAGAAGAGCAAGAAGAGACAAGAAGTGCTGCATAGTAATCAAGAATATGGATAATCAATGAATCTATCTACAGGTTGAAGTATCCGTGGAAAGGAAATCACTTCTGTGATAGTAACTAGTGTAGACAAATAAAGACAGCTTTAAATTAGCAAGGTGAGGTAGTGCGAGCAGCAAGCCATGGTAGSAGACTGTTCTGCATGGGCTGCAACCCCCCTCCGAGGGTACCTAACATTGAGGGTTGGTGCATGCAGAGCTCCGCTCTTCTGAGGCTGCTGCCAGGTTTGAGCATTGCTGCTCTCCAAGGGACCTCCGCGAGTTGAACAGACCTGCCTTAGCAGCACCCCGTGTTCTTACCAGCGCAGAAAGGTGCCGTCTGGGCACTGCTACAGCTCTCATGTCCCACACGGCCTTTCAGGTTCTCAATTACACTGGTGGAAAATGTCAGCTGGTATCCCACAGACAACAAACCCAGCACCTCTAACAAAATCCAACTCTAAGTATAGCCGGGTGGGGGAATTGTCTTTCCAACTTGTAAAATTTTAATGGCTTCAGATATTTTCTGTTTCTATACCAGATTGCAACATCTATGGAGCCTTTGAAGCTGAGCTTCTGTTAGTATCTTTTAGCTTAATCTTTAAATAAGAATTTTTAAGGGACAAATGCTTCAGACTGTGAAAATACAGAACTCTTATGATATAAAAAGAATTAGAAGCAATAGTCTATTTGTTACCTCCCAGTTAAATGTTAGTGCTAAACACAGAAACCCTCTGAAAGCGCATAGGATCTTTCTGTGATTATTGAATCATGATCACCATGCATGATCAAAAGTGATCAGCAGCAATCACAATTTAACAACTTATCATGGTACTGGGTTACATCACTAGACTGTTGCAAATGCAAAGCAAAATATGGTAGCTTAAAACCACCAACACATGCAAAGAAAACTAATATAGATTAAACCACCATGAAGCTAAAGTTCATGTGGTTTTTTTTTCCCCTTATTCACAACAATTTAAAGGCATGCATATGAGCTGTAACCATGGCTGATGCATGGCCATGCAGCAACTTGCTAAGCTGCAGTAGCTCAAGAATCTGATCACCTGTCCCTAGCCAAATATAATGTACAAGTTTGGATGGCTATTATAGCAAAGCAACTCCTGTTCTTCAGTCACATCTTTTGTTTCCTTCAGTTTCAAATTAATTCTATAGGTTTTTTCTTTTTCCTTAGGGATCAAGGGGGTCTTTCTGTGTGCACAGGATGCTCAGACACAAGATTTACATCTGTCGTCAAACAGAACATAGTTATGGCAAATGTCAAAACCTGTCCGTAATTCTGCTCCGCAATGGTGAAATAACATACTTTGCCTCATTAAGAGACTGCCACTTGCACACTCAGAAACTGGTTAAAGATGTTCACAGTATCTTAAACTTCCCGAGGTTGCAGACTGCTTCATTGTTCCTTTTCTTTTACCAAGGGGCTGAAGGCAGGGGAGGTTCTCCCTGCAAATCAAAGTTCTTTTACTTCTGGCAATCTAGGTCAGACAGGCTTAGATCACAGCTCTTCCCAGCTCTTGTACAGAGCACAAAGACCCAGTATCACTAACAAAAAAGCTGGCCATAGTTAGCAATGATCATCAGCGGTATGAATTGTAGGTGCTCAGACAGGCAGCCAAGGAAAAAAGCCACAGCCAGAAGGGGGAATTGGGAGGAGAGAAGGGAAGAAAGGAAGATTCTTATTAAGTTGCCTTCAGACAGTGCTTTTCTAGGACAAGAGGGCTAAAAAAAGACAAACTTCCTGAGATTCACTACACTACAGTAAATAGCAGCCATCTACTGTTAAAGAGTGAGAGCAATTCACTTTACGAAATAAGCTTTGCTATTTTGTGTGTGTGTGTGTGTGTGTCTGTGTCTGTATATATATAAATATTTAACTATTCTAAAGTTGCTAAGAATAGTCCTGTGGCTAAATGCTACCTTTAATCTTACTTTCCATTTCTAGCCTTTGTTGATTTTCCAGCCTACTGTCTTACACAGCTTCACTTTAGTTTTCAAACCCCTAATTTTATTTACAGTACTGAGAAATGCTGTATTTCTTTCCCCATCTGAGCTGGAATGCATGAAAAAGGTTTTGTACAGTCAGATTTGTGGGAAAGAGCAACATGTATTCCATTTACTCGGATTGAAAATATAGATTTAAATTATTAGAGTCCTGATTTGCAACTGTATATATTCTGTGCTATCAGGCAGTTTTCTACTTACACAGCCTCTCTCAGGAATGCAACTCAACTATGTGATTAGCTAAGCTTATTAATTGCTCTAGAGAGAAAATGTAAGGTTTTACCCACTTTCCAACCACAGACTTGGAGAATATATTGTGCTAGTGAAGATAGTAGCATTTTTTTGTTTTCATTCATTTACTTCTGATCCTTTTAACAAACATTTGCTATATGTGGAAGCTGCAAACTGAAACATTTGTACAGTGATATCTGATGATGATTTCAAATATTTTATAATGCTTTGTACTTTGAAGAAAAAGCACCACATGTGTGAATATACCAGCGGGAATACATTCAGACTTTAAACAAAAAGTGCTATAGAAGAACCCAAAGGGGACATCCCATTTCCTGGCAAGGTAGTTGTAACCCTGAAGGAGTGAAAAGCTAGAAGCAGACAAGCAATTCAGTGTGAATTCCCAGGGCAACGCTAGAGCAAATAGCAGTCTTGAACAGCAAAACCAGAAAAGTATCAAAGCAGGGAGCTGATCTTACTATTGCACACAGGCTGGTGAGACAGACTGGAACACTGCGTGCCCCTCTGGGGTCTGTATTTTAAAAACGGTGCTGAACAGTTGGACAGGGTGCAGAAAAATGTCACAATTGTTTGTGTTTTTCTTTGGGTGTGGTAGCTTGAGAACTGCAAAAAAATGTCATGCAGTGAGAGATTTAAAAAGCGTGGGTTGTTTAGTGTCACAAAAGATGGTGGAAGGGTGATGGGATTAAAGTATATGCAAGTACCTCACCATTAGAAGAGGCTTGGTGCCAAAGAGAACTTTGGTCTTTTGAAAAAAGGCTCAAGGAAAACCTACAGTTAGAAGATGAAAAACAATACAGCAGTGACAGTGATTAACCACTGGAGCGAAACAACCAATGGACATTGGATTCTCTCCCCCTTAACATCTTCAAGACTAGATGCTTTTTTGGAAGATAAACTTTAGCCCTATGTGAATCATATTTTATCCCAACACAAGTTACTGAGCTGAATACATGGGTAATGTAATCATTTGTGATACACATCAGATCACAGGAGATAATCTGACAGCTGCTCTTGGCATTCTCTCTATACATTTAGGATAAGGATCTCAAAGCACTCTTAGATGGTGGGACAAAATAGATACAACATTTTCCATTGTTAAAGATAAAGAAAGTGAGCCACAGAGGGCTAATGCCTCCTTATCTAACTCATGTCAGAGTCCTATTGATTGCAGTGGTGCTCCTGTGTGAGCATAAAGCTTGCTGAACTTGATCCAAACAGCCCAATCCTTTGGAGCTGCTGAATGTCCCTCTCTCCTGTTAATGTCAGCGATGGTGGGAGTTGCTCAGCATTGCCCAGATCATGCTCAGTACCCCTCAGACTCCAAAACATTTTGCCATGCATCACAAGGGAAATCAGCAGCAGATCCAGAAAGGTGCCCAAAGGCTGCTCAGAAACCCGTACCTAGCCATGCGCCCAGCCAAGAGCAGAACATGCTCACTCTTCAGGCATGCCCACAATCAGCCCTCATGAAAGTCACACGCAACAGCATACTCCCCCTTAGGTTTGGGTAGCAGCAGCTAGCAGCCACATGTTTACTGCCTAGTGTATGTTTATCGTTTCCCAAGACCCAGTGACCTTTAGTTTCTGAGACCAATAAGCAGCAACTCTGTCTGCAGAAAAGGAGTTTCTTTGCAAATACCTAATGAAAGACAGGGTGGATTTCTTTTTCAGTGCTTAAGCAATAGACTGTTCTTCACACTCCACTCTGTAGCCGCCTCCTGCTATAGAGGTCAGGTTTTCAGTTTGATGAGAAGAATTAAAAGAACTGTTCACCCACCTCCAGCTATCAGTCACAAGCTTTGTGTCCCTCCCAAGATAGTATTATTCTGTGATACTTCTGTGAGAAAGAAAAATCCAAGTTATCTTTTGGAAATCTGTAGGATATCTTCTGAGGCCAGCAGCAGCAAGTTTTAAGGATCTCCTGTGAGGAATTTCAGCTTAAAAGCAGAGGAAAATAGTACTTAACCACTGTTATATATTGACAGTGAGTCTTCCTCTCAAAATCTTTTCCACAGGGGAAGGAACAGAGGCAGACTTTGTGCATCAACAGGGGGCAAGCACGCACCAAAGAATATGGGTACATGTGGCAAATGCTTGCCTGTTGAGCACTGGGCATGCAAAACACACAACACTGGTGTACAGAATGCCACTGACTGAGTCCCTGAGCTGTGATGTAATTACAATTATGATCTAGTCCTCATTAGGAACATCTGACTCTTAAACCACATATTTATTTTGCAAAGAGCTATGTTGAAAGAGCCACCTGATAAGCAAACGTAAGCCATAGAACCTAAATACTTGTATCAAGATGTTGCAATTTCTTCAAACTCCCTGTGCACTAGATTTAAAGAAGCCAAGTTTATCACGACTCATGGAGCCTTCTTGCACTGAAATGACATGGCCAAGGTGCAAAGGGCACGAGAAAAGACTTTAGAACCATGCTGCTGTTACGGAAGTCACAGATAGACAAACACACAGTCTTAATTATAGTCATGCAAACTGACATGTTCCAAGAGTGATTATTTCAGAATGGTTTGGGATCAGCTGACGTTCATTTAGTGTATCTAGTTTCCACTTCCTTTTTTTTCCTCAAAGTCTGGGGTTAAGAGGAGAGCTGGCAGTGGTGAGTTTTATGGACCAAGGCCTACGAGGAGTATAATGTTCTACCTCAAAATAAAAACGCTAGCCACAGCGTCTAAAATTGTGCACAACACTGTTATGATCACTTGACCCATGGTAACTTCTCCAACTTGCTACATGAAAATGTGAGTCTGATTGACTGCAACACAGACAATCCAGATTACAAGCTCTGAAAAGAGGATAACCTGATATATAGGCTCTAAGAGGAAATAATAGACTTAACTGACATATTTCAATGCTGTACATATTTCTCAGAAACAAGACAAGTAAAGCAAAGCCAAGATTAAATTATTCTTAGAATTAAATTTATTCTCTCAGAGCACAATCCTGCAAACATATTGTCACCCCCTGCTTCAGAATGCGAGCACTTCTGTTTAGTGTTTCAACAAAACTTTATCCCTCTTAACGGGTTTGTTAGCTCAGGTCAGGTTTCTGCACTAATGCAGCTACGCTTGCTTTTGTTTCAGAGCTGCTTTGCACCTGAAAGCCTTGGCAAGCAAGACAGCTCTCACCTGCCTGCAAGACACCATACAGGCAAAGCTCAGTGGAGAGGAAAGAAACCTATTTATAGCTCTATTCTGACACCAACGTAACCAAAATTAGCTTTCAAGTATATAGTTTTAGGGCTTGATTAATTCATTAAATTCTTTTATGCCTTAAAAACAAATTTCCTTTTAAGAATTTCTTCTACTATACAACTTCAGTGTATAGTACAACCCATCTTCTCTGTTAACAAGTAGACAGCAAGGTATGTTTTTTTGGAGCTTCCCTGTAATATGGACTTTTTTTTTTTTTTTTTTTAACTTCAAATTACCACTTCTGCTATTTGCTCTCCAGCACTTGTTGCTAGTTCAGATGTCTGGTGGACAGTCTGACACACACAGTCTGGAGCCCACATTCCCAAACTCTTTTTWTAGAGTCTGCTGCAAGTGATTGTTGTTTTTAAATAAGAGTTTGTTTGCTGCATTCCAAAATAAGAATACACTGTTTGAATACTTAATTTGCGCTCCCTCACTACTAAAACCACTCGCTAGTATAGTTAGTGTCACTAGTCTCACTAGTGTAGTTAAATTCTTAAAAAACAATTCAGTACTCTAACTGATATTAAGATTCTTTCTGTTTTTTTTTTTTTAGTTGGTGGCTGTAATATTGCTCACTTTGGGAGGTCTAGAAGGGAAGCATGCACTATAAAAATTATTTAAATGCACTTTACAAATGCCTATTTTCAATTTCTAATGCATTATGGCCCAGATTCCTCTACTGTTTGCTAAATATATATGGAAAAAACAAACTGGTATCGAAGACATGCAAAAATTGATCTCTGTATGCTTAAAACTATCCTTGCCCAAATAAAGCTTTGCTTTTGAGTCTACAAGAAAGTAAGGGGAGGGAGGGGAAGCTGCTAGGGGAAGGGGAAAAAAAAAATCAAAACAAATAATACCATAGGCACCAATAAGCTTCCTCTCCATAAAAATTTGTCATTTAAAATTTTTGTCCTGTCAGTGTGCATATAGCCCTACAAGGATATCTTCATTTTTGAGGGTGAATGATCGAGTAGCTAACTTCACAGATCAAGGAGCTAAATCTCACATATATTTAAAATGGATACATGAAAATAATTCACTTTACTTGGAAAAAACATATATGCACAATCAATCCAACTTGGAGAGCGTTCTCTCTGTCAAAACAGAAACAAAAATATTAATTTTGAGCTAATTAAAACCCGTTGTTCAACCTGAACCAACTAGAGATCCAACTTGAAGCCCATTTGCTCATGCTGAATGTCTCCCATATCTTGAGATTTCCTAATTACTGGGATGTATGGACTTCTGGGTTGGCTTTTCTTTCACCTCTACCATCAGAATTATTTTACTTTATATGAAACTATATGTTCATTGTGGCAGGAACTGGAGCCCTATGTCCCACCAAGAAAGTGAAGTACTTGAACTACCTGGCTGTTAAAATCACTTAGAAGAACACTTACTGCCTTTGACTCAGTAATTAAAATATTTTATGCCAAGTAAAGCAGTTTCAACTGGAGGGAACAAGAAAGAACGACCACACAGCCTACTGTTTCACAATTGAGATGATATCCTGAGACATGAAAGATACACATCCCTCCAGACCCACTGATACGATCATCACCAAAATTACCCTCTGCAACAGCTTCTTATTATAMCCCCCCCMAAAAAAAAGAGAAAAAAAAGTCAAGTGAAGTTATTTGGCAAATTAATCTTAAATTTGTGAATAGTCTTAGATCATCTTCTATCATCAAACCACACTCTGCACTGATGTAAATTAAACAGCAGATGAATATACTTTTGCCTTTTCTGATGCTCATAATGAAGCAAATTTCACCAAAGCATGTACTATTTCTGCTTTCATGTATTTTGCACTCCCTTCTGTAATCAGCCTTCCACTACCTTCAGAGCACTAGACACAACCTACATTGTTCTACCACCTGCCATCGTCTATATACCCATCTCTTTGGTGGGCAGAAGGCATCTAGGATACTAATGAATGGGGCTATTGATCATCTTTGAAAGGGCTGATTCTGGCTTGCATAGACTCAGATATTCCTTAAGAATAATAATTTCCATATTTTGAAACCTGTCATTTGCATCAACTTATTTACTTYTTTTTAATAAAAACTCTGAATTTATTCTGCAGCACCAGGAGTCTCTTCTTCAGAATTGTGTTTGTGGAGCTGATGCCTTAATCTAAGCCTGCCTTGTTTTAATAAATTGTGTTCACACCAACCTTTTATTTTTCCTCCTTTGAAAAGGCATTTAATGATAATCAACACACCATTAATCAATTCTGGCAAACATGTTTCATATTTGATACAATTAATGCCCATCAGCCTGTATCGTGATGACTGTTTCCATCCCACCATGGATAGTCTAGTGACACTTGAAAATAACTAGTCCATCATTATCAATTCCTCTGACATCCCACTTAATCATTATGAATTAATTCTGCATTAATGAGGATGTAATTAATATGCATGTCCATAGGAATTCATGAAGATTTAGTAATTAATCAATTTGTGTAGTTTCCAATTCCCACGGAGCACAAACCAAGCGAATCGAACAAATGTTTCCAAATGCTAACTTCATGAAAGAATACTGCATTTATACAAATAAACCTGATTAATATGTTGGCCTTTTAGGTCCCCTCCCTCCCCAAGAACAAATTTCTCTATCTTTTTTTGAATATCAGTTTCAACAATATGAAAGTTTTCATGGAAGTGGCAACTGGACAGCTGCGCTTACATAAATGCTTTCTAATGCTGCTCAGTGACATAATACACAGAACATTTCCTAAATGACAATGCTGTTTGTGGCCATAATTTTAGTATCTTGTAAATTCTCTGAGTTTGTATATGAAAAGATAAGCACAATGCATGAGTTTCTTGCGAAAGTCAACTAATGTAATTGCACACAAACTATAACAAAAAAGGCAGATCATCTTATGGGGATGTGAGAGCCTTTGTTCATAAATCTGATTTCAGTAATATATCTTATACAATCTTTTGAGCAGTATTCCCTCACTCCCTTAGCATCGTGCTGTAGAGGATAACACTGACATATGATGACAAGATTAGGCACATTAGTTTATAGTGCATTTAAGCCATAAAGTTGTAAGATCCCAGTTTGTTACAATACAAATGGAACTCTGTTTTAAATGCCAGCATTAAGCTTTACTTGATTATATTAATATTTTCAACATGTACTTGCATTATTATTATTATTATTTTTAGTTAGAGAATATGGAAAATCAGATGTCACATATTGCTGCTTTTTAAGGAATGAATGCCTCTTTCTGCAGAATTACCAGTACAAAGTACAGTCATACAGCAATTTTGGAATTAAATATCCAAAGATTAAATATATCATCCTGATGCAGGCAACAGCTGAAATAGAAATTCACTGTAAATCTAGTTTGAAGATTGCGTCGTGTATAGAATGAAAGAGTGATATAAACCTAACCTAAACYTGTTCTAATGCAAGACTCATAGGAAGATGGTGTTCTGGTCTACTGACCAGGGAGATGCTGTGGGAATCCTGTGACTCAGCTACTGTGCTGCCTTAAAACCTCATTCAGGAACCAAAATGATCTCTTTTCTGTACTCATGGTTTCCCAAAAGCATCCATTACAAATACAGCTTTAATTTCAAGCAGCCACAAAAGCCTGTAAAAAGTCCTGGCTTCTCCACCTTCGATTCAGGTACTTTATTTTGTCAAAAATGAAACTGTTAACTTGTTGCCCAGAAAGATTTACCTGACTTGTGCTACGTCTGATTTCTCTTACATTTAGATAAATATGCCATTTTCAAAGTTGTTGAAGACCACCGCCAGAAACACCACAAAAGAATTTCAGAATGCTTGGAGTCGAATCTTGCGTTTAGATAACTAGGAGACATTTTCATCACTTTTCACTATCATTTCTCATCTGTGTGAAGCTTCAGAGAAAAGAAAGGCCTCTTCCTAGATATGGAGATTTGGAAACAAAATACCTGCTAAGGAAGAACAATCACAGTGATAATTTGAGCACAAACTACTGTTCAGAAATGTCCAGCAAGAGACAGAAATGCTGGAAACAATTCTCCAGAAGCCTCTTACCGCTGAAAGCCAAGTAAGAAAGAGCAAGTGAGCTCTCCTCAAAACACACCCCTGAGGGCCTGAGCTCCTGAACAGCAGGGCCAGGCACTGTGGAAATCCTAGGATTTGTGTCCTGGAGGCAACCTAGCAGGTGGTCTGCCAAGGACCCCACACAAGGTCTGCAAGAAAACCTGCCAGGAAGGGGGGAGAGTGGAAGCTCCACCCAACTTCATTTTTTAATCGCAGCTTCACCAAAGCTGAACCATTTATTCCAAGCAATTCAATTTGAATGAGTTGTTAAATTCTGATAGAAAAAAAGGAACACAGGCAGAGTTTTCCAACCAGCAATGTCTGGGATAAACATTTTCGGGTGTTTACAGATCCATATTCAGTCTTGAACAGCAGCCAGCTCAGTACGATAGAGCACAGATGATTCTTGTGGGAACTACAACTTGTTAAACACACACACACACCCTTACAACAGCTGCAATTTCTGAAAGATTGATAATATTCCTTGTAGGGATTATGTCAAAGATCTGGACCACTGAGTGGTATCTGAAAACACTGAAAAGAAATCCACGTGCAGTAGAAAACACCGAGCAAAAAGGACTAAGCGCTGTTCCTGCTATGTTGTTACCCAGGAGCAGCCATCCAACAAGAAACTATTGGAAGCAGCAGCATAAATATCTTTCCAAAGTCCTTTCTTCTGCTGCTGCTGCTTTTCTCTGTCTTGTATTTGGAATAACTCTCAACAAGCTACCTCTAAGGAACAAATAACTAAATAGCACAAAATAGGTCAGTGGGGATGGAAACCTACAGGTGTTACACTACAGATGTCATAGGCCATATCTAAACCATGCCAGTGGTCCCAACCATGTGTCTGTCAAAGGGTGGGAGAACAGAAACCAACAGAAGCCCAGCAGCACCCAGTCCTCTGAGCAGTACAGCAACCACCCAACACTGACTTCTGGGATTTGTCTGACAGGACGAACTTATGGTCAAAATAGTACAAATTTCAATATTGAGATATTTTTGCCTTCCTGGATTTACTTAAAGGAGAACTTATTTTCTAAAGAAAATCCTTGCAGTTTATCTTGGGAAAAGTTGTCTACACTGCCAAGTTATTTTATTTGCTCTCTGTCTCATGTTCTTTAAAAAGCCATACGCTATATCCTCCTAGAAGGCCTCCATTTCTTTCCATTTGCCATGTTGGAAATTCCTCACTTTATTTAAACAGACTCTCATTCAGCAAACAGCAATGCTAGAAAGCTTAGCATAGCAAATTAGTCTGAAGTAGGTGGCTCACTGGATGAGAATCAGTATGGAGATTTAATCCATAAACTGGTTTCCACAGACCTAAATTAAATTTAAAAGCCTGAAAGACATGTTCACAAAGTATTCATGTAATTTAAATCACTTCCTTTGTGATGCTGAGATTTAGGAATGTTTGGAGAGGCTTTATTTTTATTGCTTCCTGCATGGTCACTTGGAGGGAAAAAAAAAAAAAGCTGCACATTGTTGTTCTACAGATTTCAGAGAAAAAAACAGAAAATGGCTGATGATCAACATTCACCACAGGTAATAGGTACTCCCTTACTTGCCTCAGGCTTCCAGTCTGGAATTATTCACAAAAAGTCACCTGCATTTCAATGGTAAGGTGATAGTGCTCCTCAACTCTTAATTAAGGTCACCAGTCAAAACAGAAAAGTTCAAATAGTTGCAGGAAATTTTGTGGCAAGTGAAACACATTTATTAACTTGCAGAGATATTGCAACCTTGACCCAATGTAAAGCTGAAATGGTTGCAGTTTGAAATAGCTCTTGTTTATATGACAGGGACCAAACTTGAACCATTTCTTCCATTTTGAAAGACTCCATGGGCTACATCATAGTCCCATCAGTGCTAAAATTGGTCATCCCTAACAAACTATGGCACCTTTAAATGTGCCTGCAGTGCATCTGCAAAAGAAAGACTTSCTTCAAGTTAGGGACAATTTAGTCCAGTCAGAAATGATTAACTAAGGAAAAGTACCTTGGTTCTCACCAATATAGTTCCACAAGGAACTAAGAAATTTTAACCTAAATATTTGAAGAGATTAGCTGTCAGTCACCTGAATCTGAGTCACAACCAAAAGCACAAGACTCTACTTTTAACTCATCTTTGATCTTCTTTGTGAACTTCGGCTATCTAGAACTGTCTTCTGTACATTCTCCCACAATGTATGAAATCCTATTACTTCTGATGTCCAAGGAAAGTGCCAGCCTTGCTTTCACTGGGCTGGGATTTTACCCACTTCATGTAGTCAGGACATCAAAGTGGGGCTTGTGGGTTTCTCTGAGACTAAAAAAAGAAATCCAAGTGACCCTTAGATGAAGGATGGGAAAGAAATTGAAAGGGAAATGATGATATAATTTTAGTTTGAGTCCTTCCTAAGTCAGCCAGAGAAAGCCACAGGAGCATAAAATATTTTATATTCCTGTCCATTATAAACCCAAATTCTTACCCCAACATGAGAGTTAAAATCCTATTTTAAGTTAAGAACCCTGAAATACACCTTTCCTGTCCTTTTTCTTCAGTCAGTCAGAGGTATGTGGGATAAGAAACCTACTGCCCGTTGGCTCTCAGCTATTTTCCATTGACCCAGCCTACCATTTCTCTATGCAATTCCCAGTAAAAGCACCAAAAGTCTTCACAGACAGGAAAAGTGTTCTTCCCTTTCTTGCAGCTGACAGTCAAGTCCTGGGCTCCTGTGTGTCTGCATCCTCAAAACAAAAGAAAGTTTCACTCCCAAACACAGCAACAGTTAATGCAGGCTTTTGGTACACTATGCTGCTACACTTACTGCTTTTTGGTAAATCAGAACTAATTCTTTCACTGGCTACCTATTAACAACTGGAAGATCTTCCTCCATGTTGGTTGACCCTGAACACGAAATTTACAGAAGACTGAAGATGTCCTTGTATAACCAAGGCTATGTACAGGACTTGCAAAATACCCAAACTCCCTTTCTGCTTAAGACTCGGGAACATTCAGGGACCAGAAAACAGATTAGATGTTCAAATAATTTATTTTAAGTAACATCATTTTTTTAATCTATTGCCTGAGTAAATACTTCCATCTATATCACACCATCAAAGAATATCAAATGTGAAAAATGCGGCTTTCTGGCCAAGCCATGTTATCACTTTAAGATTAATACTTTTCTTTAATATGATAAATATTTCAGAACATAGAACTTGCGTAATAATCAGCTCTTTAAAGTTTGGGGATTTTTTAATCTACTGAATGTCAAACAGGGAAATTTACAATAAAGTACAAAGCTCCACTAAGAGTTCTTTAGGAAAGAGATTAAATTGGCTTCCAAAGTCTGGTCTTCCATGTATGTTCCTCTACACAAAAGTTCTTCATTTTGCTAAAACTTTTGATGGCTAGGATGAGTGATCCACAAATGAATAACTGGGAGTGTCAAACCAACTTAATAAAGCAATTCTAGTTAAATCACAAACATACATAGAGGTTGAAGTTATGCCTCATTATTTCAGCTACCTGCACTGAAATCTATCCTTTTACATTTTGGAGGGTTTATTAAATAAAAAGTTAAGGAAAATATGACAAATGTTGTATTCAATCAGCTCCTCTACTCCAACCAACATTTCACATCCTTGTCCCTGTACGTTGCTAAGGAGCACTTTAGGCGTCTTGGTAAAGTAATTATCAGGGTCTTCATTACACCCCTTTTTTGATATGGGGCTGCCATTAAATAAATACTTCTCACTCAGATGTTTCTTTCTTTGTCTTGTATTTTCCTAGCTAGGGATTAGCAACTTCTAAGAGAACTGCAGTAAGAAAAACATATAAAAACATGCAGCTTAGAATGATACCCTTGATTAGTCTCTGTAAAAAGAGGAAATTAAGGATGAGAGTCACAGCTTGCTATTCTACATTCAATTAGATCTGGCTTATATATGGCTATGGTTCACACAGGACATGCAGTTATCTAACACATTTTTATTTTGGCAGCAGAACAATTACAATGCAAATGTATAACTTAAAACAGGCTCCAGCTGTATTTTTTCATCTTGTTGTGACATCTTCAGCAGACTTAAAACAGCAGTCATTAGATTGCATCCTATACTGAAATTCCCAAACTCATACTCTGAAACTGAATGCAGCTTTTAAAATACTTAATGATGTGAAGATTGAATATGATATGACTGAAGAAAGCAAGTGGAAAGGGCTTTGATACATACACACATGCACCTATACAAAATATAACAGAACAATAAATGCAACAGATCTCTTTAAACACAACATCCAAAGACTGATCTCTGTTCTGTGGCGAGCGCAAGCAGGCTGTTATAAATGTCAACAAAAATATCAACAACATGCTTAAGGTACACAACGGTCAGGCACGTCAAGGACAATATTAAATCTTGCACATCTCCCTTCTTCTGAATGACTCATAGTTTTACTGATGATCATAAAAATCTGATGTGTTTTTCCTACCTAACAAAAATTGTCACCTTTTTTCCCCAGTTGGTCTGTGGAACTTCCTGATGAGGTGGCCTTACTGCAGAGTACAGCACAAAGTCAACTCATACACAGATTAAAATATCTCCCTTCCTACATGTTTCCACCTCAGGCTATTTTTTTCTTCAGACACATCCTTAAGCAGCCTTCCGTTTCACTGATGATAGTTCAGGTACTTCAATGGCAACCACACACCTAGACATCTTATTTGCCACCTGGCAAAGCAACTTGAAGAAAACAGAATACCCAAATAAACTCCATCTCCGGAAATCTGTAAATTGCTTACTGCCAAGAACTAGCTAAATATGCTGAAAAATATCACTCTATTTTTGCCCTATTACATTCTTTTTCTGCTATTGGCCACTGACAGAGGGAGTGCTGTCCTAGACTAATGTTTGTTTAAGAATGTCTGTCCCAGATCTAAATGTGCACGTTGTGGTCTTGTGCTCTGGTCTGCCATTCTACTGCAAGGGGGAATGGTTCAAATCCTGCAATCTTTTCCTTTGGCATAAGTATYGTTTTGTCCCTGCATTCTGTTTCTCTTGTAAGTCATTTTCTCTTAATGTTATTTTCACTAAAAAACACTAAAAATATAATTAGAACAATAAGTTGGTCTGTTGGCTATTACACAGTACTCAGAAAGGAGCATGGACTCCTTATTTATTTCAAACCAGCCAGTTAACAAGATACTATCAAAAGCCAACTTAATGTTTTCAGAAATGACATATTTACCCTTTAGTTTGAGGTCCACATTGTGCCGCAGCCAAGGATAAACGCCATAGTTTGACAAGTCTTCTGGAATAGGGTGATTATATATCCAACCATCACATGCAAATCGATAAAAGTTCTCACAAGGATCTACAGATTGATTTATTTTGCTTAAGATGGCAGCAGCTGTTTAAAAAAAAAATCACATTAATTTTATGAAATATTTTTACTTAAACAGAATTACGTCACGCAACAGTCCAGAAAGGATTAACATTTACCAGTTTCTGAAATGTAATGTGGACCTCACTTGAAAGCTAAGTCTTGCTGTTCTAGGACTGATGTGTACAGTCCAAGCCTCTGTCATTTTTAAAACAGCAGCAAGACTACCACAGCTTCTCTAACATCTAACAGTGCCCAATGAGAAACAAAAAATACAGAATATCTGTGCAATGCATGCTTTTTGAGTGCTGTACAGAGATGACCAATGAATCTAGTACTACAAGAATTTGAAGTGCTGGAGCCAGACACCTAAATATAGGTTCTCCATTTTGCCATGATGGAATTAACTGCCTGAGGAATTTAGTAGCAATACCTTTCAAAGAGATTGTAATTAGCATACCAGTAATTATACACTGTTGACCTTTAGCTAAATAGCTGCACAAGAAAACAAATCAAATTCTGATCTATCATTCATTGGAGGAGATAACCGCAGTATTTTCTGCTTAATTTTGTGACTGTATACACCGCTGCTATTACAAATGAGACTGGTAAGAGAGAGATCAGTATGACAAACCAGAGACTTGCTAAAATAACTTTTGAGTGCCTAGGCATACGATCTTTCAGTAGAACAATTGTGGCATAAATTTATGTAAGTAGAGTAACACTTCAAGGATATGTGGGTACTTGACGTTTTTTGACTACATGCCCATGTTCTGAGGGTTATCCAAACAACATTGATTAAAAGGCCTGGAAGGAAACCTGGTAAGTTTTGTAGACTTTGTGGTACTATTCCTAGTATCCACTAGTTTTACTTAGAATAACTCCTCCTATGATTTTTCTGTCTCAGCTGTAATTTTAACTCTCATGTTAGAACTCTCAGTTTGATTTTGCAGAAGACATTTTGGTACTTGGGAATTCTTCTATCACTCCTGAAAAGCTGCTGAGCCAGGCAAGTCCCAGGTCTTGAGACACCATGGAGTAACTGTGCACTGTACTCTGAGCTAAAACAGTCAAGTCACATAGGTCTCCAAGTCTGCCTTGGTGCAGAACAAAAAAAACAATTCAGATTCAACCTCTTAAGTCACATTTTTTCCTCTTAAAGCTCAAGATGAAGCCCGTACACTTTTTAAAGTTTTGGTGAGTCACCCTACCTTACTTAGATACACACAGTCTTTCAGAAATCAGCCATGGATGGTGGTGCCCAGAGAGGCCAAGAGCACTGCCAGTGCAGTGCAGAGTGGAAGCAGAATGACAGGAAACACCATGGAAGTGTCAAGATCTGTAATTTTTTCAGACAATTCCCCAAGGAATCTCATCAGGATTTCAAACACAAGTCAGACACCTTACAGGATTAGTTTAATATGGTTCAGAATGGAAAAAAATACTCTTACAAGTTCACATAAGGTCCACCTGGTGGCACTAAGCTAATAAAACAGCTCAGATTTTAGGTCAGATTTCCAGATGTGATAACTATTGTTTGATCTTTGCTCTCATTAAATTCAATGATAAAAATCTCATTGATTGAATGAGAGCAAAGCTTTGTAAAAACTGACCAGTGCAAAGTGTCACTTTCAGGTCCTACCAAACCTGATCCCTGTAGCACCCATTTAATACTAATAAGTGTCCCAGCTCTATAAAGATTACCATGTGCGGAGCAAAGAGCCTGCCAGTCTGCAAGTAGTTCCAGATTTTGAGCCATAGCTACCACATTATGTTTTTTTAAGTCTATGCAAGATCTGGCCCTAAAGCATCTCTGTGTGTAACAATTTATTGGCTTGCTACTTTTCTGACTACTGAAGAGGAAACAGCAAAATACACCTTAAGGTTGAGTCACCCAACATTTGGTCTCCTATAAAAAAACCATAACAAACAAAAAACCAACAAAAATAAGTCCACACCTTTAGGAAGCTTTTCAAGTTAACCTGGGTAGCATCGAGCTAAAACACGTCAGAACATGAAGTTGAATTGTAGAAAAGAAACAGATCTGCAGTAACCTAAATACTGATCTTTTCCAAAAAAATCTCATTCTTTGTTTCTATTATTAATGAGGTTTTATGACTAAAAGGAATGATGGCACAATTAAAAAGGTGTCAATATCTCATTAACATGCTGCAATTACTCTATATCAGAGGGGAGAAAAATGTTGCTTACCAGCTTCAATGCATTCTGAAGTCAAACAGTACTGTTGCTTCTGATGAAACTTTATAAGGCCTTGGCTAACTGCAAAATGGAAAGCCATAATGAGATCATTTGTAATGAACTGATCATTCCTGGTTCAAGTCAAAGATTGTGTATTTGATCATTCAAATGTCAGTGCAAGATCTGACCCTAATGCATCTCTGACTATAGTAATTTTAAAAAGTTAGAATATGTACTAAGTAAATACTGCAGCTCCTAGCAAATCATTAGCTCCTAGCAAATCATTTCCCCCTACTGTGCCTGTTTCCTCCTCTCCTCCTTCTGTCTTAGCAGGCAGTATGGAGCAAGGGCTACCTCTCACTGTACGTTTGCACAGTGCCTAGAATAATAACACTTCAGCCTTACTCAAGAACAGTGCACGCTACACCAAAATACAAACAGTTAATCATTGACATTATCATCCTCCAGAGAGGCATCTTTCRCAGCTGGCAATTTAACATGCAACTATCCAGCGGGCTTTTGCAGGGTATTTATGGCTACTCGTATGCAGCCGTGCTCACGTTGCCCTGCAGTGGATGGTACCTGCTTTAGCAGGCACACGGCACTGCCTGACCCAACGGGCACGACCCAACACCAACAGGCCACTTGCAACATACCCTTATTGCAGTTAAAAATAACCTAGATAGCAACAGACACCATAATAGTTGTGGTTTATAAACCGCAGTGTGCTTTGCAGTACCTTTGGGAGCCAGTTTCGTTTGCTTCCAAAAACCTTGCTGACATGAACTATGAATTCTCAGTTGATTTTGCTCATCTTTTAAAAATGTGTATTACAGCTGCCACTGAAACTTAAGCATAGGAATTGCTAATTTCAGACACTGCTGTCAGGCAGCAAATATGCAGCTAATTGATGCTTGGGATGAGGATGGGAAAGAGTCTCAAGAGGTAGATGTGCACACATAAGGAAAAGCCTTGCTTTTTCCGTTATATTAACTCAGACTGTGGTGGGGAAAAAAAATAAATAAAAAAGCACACCAACAGAATATTTCAAGGTATCATAACTCTAACAGTGCTAGTGGTTATAAAGCAATTTCTCCTGAAGTTTTATATTGGTCAAGAGAAACAGAAGATATGCAATCGTAAGCATGTATTTCAATGTGGGGAAATCTTGCTATGAGAAAACTAATGCTAGAATTGAACATGAAGGTTTTCCATCTCTTCCCATACTTTCATCTTCATAGCTTTAGTGACAATTAATGACAGAAGTGGCTGGCTTTCACTCAGACTTTCTTAGAAACTGAAAATGGAAAACTATTTCTGGACAACTTACCAAAGCTTTCATTGACTCAAGAAAACATAAAATCTCAACAAGCTTTGTAGATTAGCCAAGAAAGTCAATAGATTTTAGGCATATAGAAATGGGAACTGAAATATGGAAGAACAGCAGGAAATATAAGGAAGTGCAAGTACAACTCTGGAAAAAATAAATAAATAATAGGAATATTATCCCTTATTATTTCACATGGTTCAAAGTGTTGCACTCCTTCCCATTCTTCAGGGAGGCTCACCTTTGCCCTCCTTTAAGCTAGCCTTTTAAAACTTGCCCAGATCTTGAAAGTTTGCTAGATTTTTTCTTAACAAAAAAAACAAAAAGAAGAGAAAATGCCAGATACTATTTAATTCTACTGTACTTGATGGAAAATGAGGGAAAACTTAAAAGAATCAGAGAAGGAAAAAAAAGAAATCTAAAACGGTCCTCCCAGTTTTGATACTTGAAAATAAAAGAAAATAGCATCTCAAATGTTTTGTTCCATTTAGATCTTTCTCATTAGGAGCCAATTAAAATGATAATCTTTAACAAAAACACTTTAAATTAAAAAGCTACTTTTGATTGAAAATTTTTGCCTGGTTTTGTTCTCTTGCCTTTTTTTGCTACCAGAATTCATCACTACATTATTACCTACAGCAGTGGCTCTAACACTCCGTGTCCCAGGTTCTCAGCATCTGCTTTATAAGCTTATTTCCAGATGTTTAAGCAAATGAACATGATAATAAGGTAAAAAAAAAAAATCTGAAAGGAGAAAACAAATAGAAATATCCAGACACAAATAATGTGGACATTCTTACAAAGTTCAAAGGACTACCAAAGCAGGAGGAGAGGTTACTGAAATATGTTTTAAAGCTGCCTGACTTTTTGCCTGGAAGGGATCAGACAGTGAACTGCTTCCTTTCGCTCTGACCCTGTCTACTGAGCAAGAGATGGGTCTGAGTCAGGAAATTCTGCCCTGCCACCGCCCATGGGGTTTCAGGGCTCTTCTTTACAAGCTGGCCCTGAGCTCTCAAGACAGGGTCTCGCCACAACGCCTCGGGGACTCCCAGAGTAGACGTGCTCCTAGTCCAGCACCCACCCAGGAAGACGACAGCCAGGATTCCCAGTTATGCGCCTGCTAGCTCCCAGCTGCCAGTATGACTGCAGCTAGGCAGGAGGCCTTGGGCCAAACCCCTGCCCCTCTGGAAGAGGACCGGCTCTGCTGAAGGCCACTGTTCTCCATGTCATACCACTTGTGCTGGCCCCCAGGGATGCCCACAACTGCATCATGGAAGCCAGGAGATCTCTTTAGCTGCCTTACTATTGCYAAGCCTCGAGGCAGACTGCCCTAGCTGCCTCGCCCATCAGCAGCCCTGATGGGTATTACCTGGCCATGTCTACTTTTTCCACCCTAATCTTGTTTAGGGCAGGCGGGATGTTTTTTCCTTTTTTTTTTCATCTTGCCTAGGGAAGGGGGAATTTAGAGAAAACCTCTATTTGCCTGGGATTTCCAAACATGCAGAACAATTCTTCATGAACTGTCACAAAGGCCACATCTCTGCTACTTGGTGACTATACAGCAGGGCCAGTGCTTTCTCCGATGGCTGCTGCATGCCTGGAAGACCCAGCCAGCCCGAGCTCCTGCTTCCACCACAGCCCTGCTGCTTCCAAGGAGACTTGGGCTTAGTGGGAAAGCACTTAGTGAAGCACCGGCCCGTCTGTACACAGGTGCTACAGACGTCCAGGAAATTGCAAAGAAGTGTCTGAGAACCCCAAGCTATGCTTTGGTACCAACAACACAAGCAACACTAAATAGAAATACATGATTCTTCCAGATTCTTCATAGAGCTGTAGAAGCAAACTAGAGGAGGAGAAGGCTGTGGTTTAACTTCTCAGACTGAAAAACTGAAGGGAAGTTGTTTCAGGTCTACCAGAAATGAAAAATTTTGCCTTAAATGAAAAATGAAGAAAAAAGGTCATCTTGAGGTGCCTAAAATGCTCCATAAGATCCCAAATTAAATGGTTGCATTGTCTACAGTTTTACAAAACTAAAAAAGAATTAAATTCAAGTAAATTTACACATAAAATACAGTGTCAAAACACTGAAACGGAAACACTAGAACATTTCATTGACAAAATGTTAAAATGAAACAATTTTTTCCTTTATTCTTTCAGTTGAAACTCTGACGAATTCCAAACAAATTCTAAAAACATTTTGGTTGACCCAAGGCCAGCATTTTTATTTTCTTTGCAGTTATGCCAATGGAAAATTTTACAATGAATCCCTGGGTACAGAATGGGCCTAAATATACTTACAAAACTATCTATAAGAATCAATACATTTGCTTGAATTTTCATGTCTGATCTATGGATAAAGAACTCATCTCTGACAAGCTATGGTGGTAATTTTGTATGGTTTTCTACAAGCAATAAATACATAAACAATCTAGTGCTAAAAAAATAAGCTCTCAATTAATCCATGGTGTTTGATACTGTATTCTTTTTAAGTGGAAAACATTTATAAAAAAAGTAGAATCAATAGTTTGCACTACCAAGAAGAGGATCAAATTCTGTTCACATTTATAAAGTGATTTATCACATAGACAAGTGTGCAAATGTTTGTAGAATTTGCTTTAGAATAGAAAAGTACTAAAAAGGGGAGCCTGTTGCTTTAAGTATGCTATAGAAAAACCTAGCATCGTTTTCTTTGTTTTGACTATAAACAAACCATAGCTTTCAAAAAAGATCATAAAAGACCTGAGGGAAGCAAAAGAGATTCTTACAGGCTATACCTCAAGTTCACAGAAATTAGTGTTGATCAACGGAAATTAAAAGTTTGGCTGAATTATTCCAAAAGAGGATCTGCCTCTGCAAGCATTTACAATACTGTTTCAGTTCGTTAGCTGGTGTTTTCTGGATACAGATATACTATTCCACATTGTTTTAGAGGTGATTCCATGTGATACTCCAAAAAAGTCAATCTATAAATGATTCCAAACCCTGAAGAGGAAAAACTATTTCCTTCTCCATTTTGCCCAGTTACAGCTAATAAATCTTATCAAAAGAGTTTAATTTCATTCCAGATGCACTTTTTACGATATTTGCAAAGACGACTTTGCAATTCACCCTAGAAAAACAGAAGGAGCTAAAAAATGTGCAAGCATAGGCATTATTGAAGCCTTCTACAGGAATTTTAGTCAAACCCTAATGAAAACCAAATGAGGGATAACCTAAAAGATTCTGTTAAATGTATGCTGATTGTCTGCATGTATGCAGACTGATTTTCAGAAACTGAAGAATATTAGTCCACATTGGTCACAACCTGCAAGTTAATCAGCATTATTGATACACATAATCTCCCTGTTCTATGAAAGAACCCGATTCTAGCTAGAACACATTCAACTGAGCACACAAATTTAAATTCAGCGTTCAAAGTTACGTGAGCTCACTTTGTAGCTATAACATTCTCATAACAAATCTCTTCACTGGCACATTTCCACTTCAGGGTAAAAATAAAACAGGAAAAAAGGAGAAGAGATGGAGGTTTTCACCAAAACACGCAGAGGTAAGTCATACAGCACAAACTTCAGCAGCAAAGCGGACTGGCTCAAGAGATTTACATTCATGTTAGCCTAGAACTTTTCACTTACCCAAGAAAAGCACGGTGCCAAGCACAACAGTGCCGGTCACAAACACGCCGAGGGCAATCCGTGTGGCTTTGTTGGCTCTTCTCCTGGGATCTGGTACCGTCTCTCCTTCCATGGGGATGGGTTAGGATGTGCTCAGTCTCGAAGAAGTCTGGTTTCCCTTTGCTGCTGTTGTATCAGTATTTCAACTATTCACAAACCGCATCCATGAGCTCTCTTCCTTCTCTCTTTTATTTACAACTTCAGGTTTCTGTCATGAACCACTTCCTAGACACTTCCTGCTCTCCTGCTTTCTTGCTCTCAAAGGAAAATCATAGTCATATATTAAATACTAGCTGTGTTTTGAGTTATCCTCTGACCAAGACTAGGAAAGGCAAGCAGTGACCACTATTTACAGCTCTTGCTGCCTATAAAGTCTCTATGAACCAATCACTTAGCAGTCCCATTTATCAAGAGTTCAGGATTTCACAATATTGCTGAACAGATGTTTTAGCTATTCAAACATATAGCTGTAAACCCTTTACAATCAAAGCAGGATTTCTGACAACTTTTACAAACATGAGACTGATGGAAGGTGTTCCTTTTCCCTTGCACTTATTTCAAGAGACTGATTATTTGCTGACTACAGTTCCTTTTCTTAAACCATTCCTGCTGCATCATTTGGCTTCACCACAAGAGATATCTGCTTAGTAGACAAATCCCTTTTTAAAGCTTCCTAAGAGTTCTTACAATATCATGTAACATTTTATTCTGGGAATTTGGTATGTGACACTGTGTGCCAAAAATCACAATCACACACCACAAAGCAGTAATTAGCACAACCTACAGAATAGTGCTGTTTTAAGAGCTAAATTTTTTTTCTTCTTCTCTGGCAAGATATTTTAGTCCTTACTGATAGGCGGTGAATCTTAGGAGAGGATCCTATGCTTCCAAGTCAAGTACTACTACGAACACAGCAGAAAGTATCTTTATTTGGCACTTCAAGTTGAAAAAAAAAAGAAAGTCTTATCTATATGGATTTCTCAGTTTCAGGCTCAGACTTGATGATCCTCTCTCCAGGTGGAGAGGTTCCCTCATTAATTCCATGGCAAAATTTACCATTTCAAAATGAATTCTCTGAGATGACTGTGACATGCAGCCCTCTGGGGAGCTCTCAGTTACTCCGGAGCCGGACTCTCATTGTAAAACGTGAAGATGCAGGGTGGCATGCCTGTGTTCCTGACAACAGTTCACGTGCCTGAGTTATACTAATTTATTAGTTCTTATCTCTGCCTCCACCCATCCTGATGAAAAATTGCACAAGCAGAGGGAAGCAAGAGATACATCTTAAGGTGAATGTGATGGCAGAGTAATCAGTTTGGAGGCTGAATTATTCATCTCTGCGAAACAAGCTAAGAGGCGCACAAAATTTCCTAGATCCCAGATGGCCATAAAGGTAAAATCCACTCCATCCACAAGAAGACTTATATTTTGAAGCCTCCAAAACTCCTAATTTCTGCCACCCCCTCTACAGCCTGGCTGGGGTCTGCACTGCCCATCCCTGTCTCTTCTCACCAGCAAGATCCAGAAAAGTATTCTCATCTCTGCTAGGCACAGGGAGGGGGAAGAACATTCATTTCTCTTCACCTACCTACTTGCCTTGTGTTTAACCCACGGTCTTTGACTTTCATCAGCTGAGGAAGAAGAGGGAAATGACAATGCCAGGGGAAGGGGAGGACCACCTACCTTCCAAGTAGTACAAGAGCTCTCATTCATGCACACCTCTGAGGGCATGAGCCCTAGTTATAAATGGTCCCTGGCAGGACTCTCTGTCGCCAACTCAGATTTGAGAATGTATTTGTTCACGTGAGTCTTTGTGTCAGAAATCACCAGAAGAAGCCTTGAAGGAGCTGCCAGGAGGCCAGGGTGTTGACACAAAAAATGCACAGACATGCTGTGATCATACTACTTAATCAACTTTTCATTGGCCAGAGCAAATTTCAAAAGGAAGCCTTTGACAAGCATTTGTGAGCAGTTGGGTGACAGTTTTCCATCCATGTCAGTATTGAACCAGTGACAGTGCAAACACTGAACAGTTATTCATCCTGCGCATACTGTTCATCAGCTTTATATCCCCTAATTGAGCAACATTAAATGATTATATCCTTCTTATCCAAATTTCTCCATACTTTATAAGTTTTGCTCCCTAGGAAAGTAGGAACAAAAAATAGCTTTCAACAGTGTGAAGCAGCAACTTGAGTTATTTCCAGTCTCTTGTTGGGAAGACTTGCCAGGAAAGAAGGGATATGGGGAAACAGAGAAGAGGGAAGGGCAGACAGTTCAATTCCCCCTCCCAAACAGGAACCTTAGCTAAAGTGAAGGTGACGGCTATGGGAGCATGGAGATATCCCAACAAGAACCAGAAAGCTCCAACTACAGGATTCCTCCGGAGAATCAACCCCAAGCACTGCACAAACCTTCTGGCAAGAAAAACACATATCAGCTGCCAGCAACAGTATGACTTTTCTCAGCTTGGGTTTGCAGGCTTACTTACGCAGCAGAATAATAGATATGTCCTTCCCTCTGGTTAGGAGGGCCTGGCTGTAATCTGTAACTTGTCTTGGTTTACTCCAGAGCGTAAGGAACTATGGAATTAGAGCTAAACCACAAACAGCCGCAGGCCCCAGCTGCAAGGGTCTGTTTCTGGCAGTATTTGAAAAGATGCGTGGAGCACATATGAATCAACTTCTGGTACTGTTGATCAGTAACAGAATTTTAATGTTGCATTTGAAACATTTCTGATGAGTGTGCTAGGATTTGGTTGCCTTGCTGTCATAACTCCAGCAGCTCTTCTATCAGTAAGTGTGGCACGTATCACGTACCTGCCGAACTGCCAACAGTACCCCTTGATAGCCCAATATGACATGTAACGAGGCCATGCACAGACACGGTCGAATATTCATAAAACACTGAATGAACACAGGAACAAACCTAATATTTAAATGCAACCTGCACTGAATTACTCAGAAGTGCCTCTGACCAAGATCTCACTCAAACAACAGGATCATACTGGCACTAGTAACAATGCCAGAGCAATGTGCTAGCATTTCCATCCAAACCCCATATGAAATAGCTGGCAAACCATTTGGAAAGTGCTCCAGGCTGAAGGACAGTGAAAGTGTTCCAGCTTTTCTAGAAAAAGTATGTCTATGCATGTATACACATGTGCACACATGCATACACACAAACTCACAAATATGAGTATGTGTATTACCTTGCTGGTTTGTAAGCAGACACAATTCTCACTTCAATCAGTTATGCCAGTTATAAAATCAGGYAAAGAGGGCTATTAGAACTGTGTGATATTTAAATTCACAAGGACTATGTGAACTTCTCCTCTTTCCACATAGCCTAGTTCAAGAAAGTTCCCATTTCTCAAAGTTTGGTTACCAAATACTTTCAACAGACATACAGAAATCCCACGTATTTTGCCTAGTTTCCACTGTAAAGTCGAGACCAGAGTTACACAGGCTGTCACTGAACATCCACTGAATGTCTGGAACAATAAAACAGCCAAAGGTTGGTGCATATTCAGCCCAAGATTGCTGAAAGATTGCTTATAACGAGCATGAACATTGTAAAAAGTTTTGTCTTGCTTGCATTTAGTTAACTTTAAAATGTATTAAAACAATTACTGATACGTTTAATGGAGACAGAAAAATCAGTTCAGTTCTGAAAGTTAAAAAAAGAATGTGTAAAAACATTTGTTTATGCTAACATATTAGTTACACACAGAAAACATTTCCTCACACTCCTTCCTCATAGCATGCATTTAAAGAACTGCCTGTCTGGGAGGCAGTTGACAAGTTACCTTACTGGAATTAGTTCAGCTTGACAGAAAAAGTTCAGAATCAAAGCACCATAGCTGTGGCAACGCCCTAGTGAGCATTTTTCACTCATAGTGAGAGGAAGAATATAGCCGCTACCATACTGCTGGAGACAGACCCAGCGGACAGATGCAGCTTGAGTGGCTTCAGCAGAAAAGCCCAGTACACTGCCTATGAAATGAAGGAGGTATTCGGAGGTATATGCTAACTTGGTTGAAACAGATTAATTAGCAAGGATCAGAGTCAAGGTCATATTTTATTCCATTTCAAGTATTCCATTATGGAGCCTTGTTTTTTTTTGTTGGTTTTTTTTTGTTTTTTAAACTATGCAGCTATTGTAGCCAAAATTGGCCAACTTGACTTTAAGCACATGCAACGTGCTTGAGAAAAAAACAACATGTTGCATTTGAAGACAACTTGACCATTTGTCCTTAGATCTCTCAATCTTATAAATGATACTCTCTTGGCTACAAAAATTCCCAAATTTCCATACTGCAGCCAACAGCAGCCACACTCTGGCACAAATTGGTCCTTTATTCATGCGGCAGAGACAGCTGGAAATAAATAACTCCATTGTTTTCCACTGGTCCAGCCACATCATAGAAAATTTCAGTGCAGCTGTGAGAATATGGGTCATTAATTAAGAGCCAATACAGAGCCAACAGGCCTTGCAGGGCTCTGAACATTGCTTGTGGTAAGCTTTTCCACAAACAACCTCTTCAGTGTAACTGCAAGTGTAGAGACAACACCCTGCAAAGCAGAAAACTTTGTCCTCCTACRCTTTTAATCCCCCAAATTATTATATTTTTTTCTTCTTAAGCAGGCCAAGCTATTCTTGTTACTCCAAGAAAAACTGCTCTGCTGCAGGGAACACTGCTTTCTCTGACCAAAAGGTGCTTGTATATAACCCAAACAGCAACTCACTATGAAAGCCAACATCTGGTATGATTAAAGTTAATTCACTCAAGTTCACAAGCCCTTTTAGAGCTGCTTTTAAAAAAGCACTTTAATGAAACAATACATATGTTCTCAAGCTGAAAGAAGAACTGCTTTAGGTCTTCTGGTAATTTTTCTTCAAGAAGTAGATTAGATTATAACTAAACAAAACACCACTTCTCTTAAAGGCCATGTTCACACTATCATAAGAACATGTTTACAGATAGCCATCACTTGTGCATACTCCGCTACTCATCTGTCCTCCCACTGTGCAGATTAAAAGCGGAGTCCATGTCCTGCGTACATACTGGCATGGATTGTTAAGATTGTTTATGTACTGTGTGTGTGTGTATACATAAAAATACTATGGAATATCTCAAAGCAAGTTTTTGACTTTGTTCATATGAAATAACTCTGAACATAAGCTGAAAAGCACTGAAAAACTTTGCTGGGATATGCGACACTTCCAATGGCTGCAGCAGTAGGTGCAGTGGTGTACTCTGGGCATGGGTACTTTGTTCTTTCTTTAAAATGCTGTATCACAGCCTCTGGAGCTATAATCACGTGATTGGCTCAGACCAGATGTTCAGTCACAGCTTTCAATACAAAGAATATTTATACAAGCAGTGGGAGCAATGAAGGTTGGTTTCCAAAGTTTGGGTCTCATGGATGAATTTCCAGGTGTGTCATGAGAAGTATATTTGCCAACATTTGAAATCAAAAGAGGAGGAGAGGCACCAGGCCTGGATGTGTCCTTCAGCATCTGCCAAGGTGATCGTCCTAGTGGGCCCACCAGTCTCTCAGAGCAGCAAGACTGTCTCTGCAAAAGCAATAGCCCTTGCCTGCTCCCATGCCTGGATCCCCAAAGGTGTTAGCACATCCACACAAACTTATCATCAGAAGAGGCAGAGCTCAGAGACAGCTGGAAGCCAGGAGCCACTGCACCACAGAAGTGCCACTGAGCAGCTACTGGGGGCATCCCATCACTGTGAGAGGGTATCCGCTCACTTGCCTCTGCAGGAGGCCTGAAAAATCATGCCCCAAACTCCTCAATGGTTCACTAGCCAAGGAAGTAGAGTTGAGCTGTCCTGCAAGGCATAAGCTCTGGTGATGGCTCTTCTCACACAAAGGCCATTTGTCACTTCCCTTGCCACCAAACATTCCCATGTGTTTACCTAGGTTGTACTTGCACTGAAGCCTTTGTAGTGGGAACAAACTCCTTTCCACCCATGCAAAAGGTGGCCAGAATTTAATATTTTTGAGCCCAAATCCCCTCTGCCAAGTCTGGCTGAAATTGGCCAACAAAGTCAAAGGTTAGTGAGCAAGGTGGGGGCTGGAAGAGAGAAGAAAGCGAGGGAAAGCACAGTTACATAAGCTCTATTTTCAGAGGAAGAGAGCCTGACTGAAAAGCCATTCTGCTCTTCCAAGTTTTGCTACAACAAGCTTGGGATCTTCCTAAATTCATTTTTATTTTAATACATTTTACTCAAGTGGATTCTTTTTCCTCTCTCTCATGTCAAAATGAGATTACAATTAACTTTGCATATAGTTAAAAGCCAGAAAAATCTCACATTAAGCATGCTGCCCTAAATACAGTGTCCCATGACAGCAAGAGACTTTGTGTCAAGATTTAGCTGAGGTAATTCCAGCTATTGTTGGTTCATGTCACTATCTTAATACTGCTTCAGTGATTACGCCTATATCTAGTAACTACATACAGCAGCACCTCCAGAGGGTTTAAATGCATTTGATCACCAAGTTCTCATGAAAGGGAAGGCAGAATCACTTTAGGTTGAAACCACAGCACAAGGCCCCACGGGACAGAGTAATCAAGACCAAATGTTTGTTTTCCTTGAGTCACAGAAGTCTCCAAGAACCAGAGAGTCAGGAACTAAATGTAATTATCTTTGTAAACCAAATTGCTACGTCTCTGGGAGCCCTTCCCTAAAGTTTCTAACATCTTTATCTAAAATAAAGCTCAGTGTGTGTTTTTTTCTTTTTTTTTTAATTGGCACAAGGCTATAAAACACATAGATTTGTCACTCCCTTTCATTTTTATGTATTTATATCCAAGCCTGATAGGAAAAAAAGTCTGAGTAAAACATGTGGACACTTGCACAGACTATATGCCATGTTCATATACACATCTCAAAGTCAGTGTTTCATATTTTCATTAAATTCAAAATGAACAGTGTATTAACTTCAAGCTTATTGTAAGGCTTGGGTAGAGGATTTATCTAGGACTTCCTCCCCTTCCCTCCCCCAAAAACCCCCACATGTAGTGATTTTTTTTTGTGACATTTTTTGCATGCACTGGAGTAGGAAAGCAGAAATCTCAAAGGGGCTTTTTTTAAGCAAAAATATCAAACATTGCTTTTGCTCTGGGCAGAAATATTTATCTTAGGGTTAGCTAAAGGTGTAATAATAATGCTCATATCTCTGTTAGTAAAAGACAAAATTGGAATAGAAACTGAGCAGTAAAGTAAGTATTAAAAATGTGGTTAAAGCTCAAAAGGGGAACCAGAGACTCACAGATGTTAAACTGTTGAGGACAACCACAACTTTGCCTTTTTAGCCATCAAACACCAACTGCATGCCAACTGCATGACTGCAATAATGAAAATTTGAAGGGACACTCTGAAAAGGAGAGGTGTGGATTTGCAGCTACTGAGAGAAGACATCAAGATTAACCCTCCACCCCTACCCACACACTCAGTGGGAATACATTGCCTTATCTACACCGGAGGAAAAAGTGAAAGGTGCAACTGTTACTAGAATGAGAATTTCAGTATTGAGCTTTGTATGAAATGCAGCCAAAATAGTTGTTAGAACCCAAAGACTGAATGACTGTATCATCCCCAGTAAACCTTTGCTGGAACCTGAGAGTAAGTAGCTGCGTTTGGGACTGTCTGATGAAAGTGACTCAGTATGATTCTAACTAGCTACTCTTAAACATTTAAATAACTGTGCAATGAATGTAATAGTTATGGAAGCTAATAACAATGACAAAAACATTCAAGACCAAACATTCTTACAGGGAAGGAAAACCAGGCTGACCAAATAATGAAACTAAACTTTTTTGTAAAGCTTGCAAAAAGGATCACTCTTCTGAAAAAAAGTTTCCTTAGATTCTTCAACATGCACTTCTCAAGCAAATGAAAGAATTTTTGCCCACTAAAAAGGAAGAGCAGGATCCTGGCTAATTCACTGATCTTTCACTAAGATAGATTTGATACTTCTTCTGCTTATAGCCCTTATAAACTTCTACAAACGTGATCAAACTTTTGCTGGGTTCAGTTGGTTGGCTGCAGTGGGAGATACATTACTCAATTCTACTGCAATACTTAGGGCACACTTCCAAGAACATGGTGCTTTTTATACAAAGAGATAGTCAGAATAAGCATCTTGTAATTAGCACCATGTACAGAGATGAGATTGGCCAGAACATCCTAATAACATCTACTTTACTTAGGCAAAACTCTACAGCCAGGCAATACATTCCAAAAAGCGAACTAGAGGTATCACGGCCTTCACAAATGATGAGTTTTGACGCAGCAATTAATGAGAGAAAATATGGGCTTGTAGGGTCATGTTCCATCTCCCCAGCCCAGAGAGAAAGATCCTCACACTCAGACTACATCTGGGCTAGGAAGAGTGAGAGAATTTCCTACAGACTTCCCAAGCATGACTCCATCTAGGCACAACCTGGAAGTACCGTCATGTTCAGAGGGCTGGGGTCAGGGGAACAACACAGATGCAAGACCTGAGTCAGAATCACAATGTGTTCAGGATAGAGATCAGATGCCAGGCTGTGCTGTAGCACAAGCCAGCATGTATGGACATGGTCCTGCAGCCTGGGGCATCAACAGGTTTCAGTGAGACCCCTCTGTTTCCTTGAAGCTTTTCCTTACACCTCCTAGTGTCTGTTTAAGACCTGCTCTTCTTACACAAGCTCATCTTGACTTTCTTAACTGGTACCAAAACTTATTACAGAAAGTGGTCAGAGATGAGGCTGTGCAGTAGAATCCTAGCTTTCCACTGAGCTACTGGCCTTCACCAGAAGTAACTCATTCCCTCTGCAGTCACTAATCACTCTTTTGAGAGAACCAGAATAGGTATCAGGAATGATGCAGACACAGCTCATTTCATTATGGGCCAATCACATTAACTCAGGGTCCCTTCCAAGCTTTTTTTCCTGATACTGTGACTGCATTTCCTTAGAGAACTGCAGCCTTTACCTTTGGAAAACATGCTCATAGCAGGAATCACATATGTTTTTAGCTTTTCATAAACTCTTTTGTGGGTATGCTGTGTTTGTTTTAACTGTCTAGTTTTCTTCACTGTATTTAGAGATAAAAGCAACTATAAAACAGTACTATACATTACAAAATATTGAATAAAAAGCACCTTTTGTTGCATGAATCTGGAGGTACCATAAAACATTCAAAGCTATTAAAATGGGGGGTTTTTTTGATTGGCATGTCTTAAAATGTATTTTAGTGGATCTGAATTTTAAATGTATTTGAATGTTATTGGTTCACAACTGAATGTGCAAAAAAGCTCACACTTCTGCAACTCACTGGAAAAAAAAAATTCAGCCACTATCACCAGACAGCCAAGTCCACAAGCATAATCTAGTACTATCCTATGTTTTTTCCTCACTTTGCTGAATGAAACCTGTTATGCATGGTGGCATCACTTCTACTAGATTAAGGAAGCCACCTTAGAACGCGTCATTGTGGCCCACACACTTTCTTCCAGCTGTAGCTCACTGAGCAGTATAAAAGTGCTCACCTTTGTAAGTCATTTAACATATAATGGTTTTCCTTTTGGATGTGGATCTAAAACCACATTGCTAATTTTGCATGTAGTGAAAATAGAATGTAATGATAGGTCTTATATTTATTTCTTTTTAAAGAACATTGCAAAGTTCACATTGCATGAAATAGGCGTTGTCCATGTATTCTTTAAAACTCAACCCTGGCTATGAAGTACATCTAAAACTTGAGTGGGATGATCATCATTTTTAACCTGACACCAGAAAACATAATAAGATCAGTCCATTTATCTAAAATGAACTGAAAGAGTTAAATTACTAATAAGCTGAATTTTATTTAAAAGTTTTGAAGGTATGAATGGCAACAAGCAATTGCAAAACAATGCACACACCCACAAAAAGCTATATGCAGAACCYGGACACAAATTACAGACAAAAATCTTCATAACTTCCATTAGACTAAAGTGGCATATTTTCTGCTGGATTACCTTTTAGCTCCTTCCAAAAAATTGTATTATTTGAAACTTCTGGATGATTGAAATAATTCAGTAGATGTAATTAGAGTGGAACAATAGCAAGAATTAAAAAAATAAAATAAAATAGCTCTCCTTACAATTCTTCCCCTTGTATTGCTAAAGCAGGTCTAAACTAAGACTCTAAGGCCTTTATTTTAAACATTTTCCCTTATCCACCTGCCCTCCTCAGACCTAATACTCACACCCCCCTCCCCCCCCAATACCAGTTCCCATGCCTAGTTTTGCCAGTACAATTGTTTGTCTGGCAACACAATGAACCATTTAAGTTAATCTTAACACCGTTTTTTTTTCAGCAGTGTAGTTTAAGTCAGATCAGTTCCCCTCCTCATTTTAATTTTTCTACGGGTTCATTTTTAACCTAAATCAGTTTGCCACATGGGCACACAAGAGCTGCAACACGCTCACAGGCTGAAGAGTTGGGGGTGTAGAGAAGATGGTTAGGATTGTTTACATGGCATTGCTACCAGAAGAAATGCTTTCACAGCAACCCCTTCATACATCAGCTGTAGGATTGAAGAAACTGTTTTGAGTAATTTTTTTTTTTTAAAAACATCTCCATTCAGTCAAGCAAACCTGAAGTATTTTTGACATTTGAGAAGCTGTGGCTAATTAAATTACAAGGGGTACTATACCTTCTAGCAAATCTAATAGTTAAGCCCACCTTATGAACAAGCTAATTCATGGTATTTCTAACACAACCCATGGAATAAAAATACACAAAATATGCAGGAGGATTTTGCTAGATTTCAACTATCCAATTGCTCTCTTGAGCTAAATCTGATATAATTACTACCACTAGGGATGATGGCAAAAGCTTCCAGAAGCTGAATTTTCATATGTCCAGGCTAAGCAGCCAACAACCTAAAAATGGTTAGGACTCTTCACTTTTAATGAGTCTCCTCCTCCAGGTACCTTGAAGACCACTCTAAATAATTCCTCTCACCTCTGTCTTCCCAGTCGCTCACATTTAAAGTATCACCGTATCTTCTAGGCTAAAAAGTGTTCCACATCCAGCTTGCATATGGTCCTCCAGAACAATCCAAGTCACCAGTCTGTCCAAGTCATCCATTCTGTCTTGCCCTCTTACCAGCAGGGTACCTGGAAACAGGCTGTGGGCTGCATGGATTGCCCTTGTGGCAAGAATAGCAGCCTCCTCTCAGCCACCAGTTTCCTTTTTATCTCTCTCCCTGCCATCATTCCTATGCAGCATGAATGTACTATGCATACAAAACAGCTGTTCGGTACTTCCTAGGAGCACCAAATTTATTACATGTGTACAGATTAACTTTGCCAGACCCAGACCTGTGCAATTCACCCAACACTCCAAGAAGGGTAAGAGGCTTCCTAGGGGAGCACAGCACCTCAAATCTGGATTGACCCAATATACCAGGTGCTCCTGGAGTGCTCTGGTCTTACTGCCCATGCACAGAACAGCATCCACAGCAAGCCTGACACACAGTGCAGTAAAAGCCACTGTATGCAGTCCTTGCTTACAAGAGAAAAGAGACACTGGGCCCAGCTGCATATACACAGCTTGGAAGTGATGACGCACAGTGGCTTCCCATTCTTCATGCTGATGGTTTTGGACTGTACTCAAGAGGCAAACTTCCATCTCTCACTTAGGGTCTGGGCTCTATCCTAGTTGCAAGGCACCCCTATATTAAGGCTTATTTTTGTCAGACCTGGCACATATCACCAAGAGGGCGGGGGGGGGGGGGGGGGGGGAAATCACTGGAATATGGTACTGCCATGTAATATTTTGCAGTATTAGACATGCACGTGACAGCCCAGACAGTTTTGATGCAAATGTCTGTATGTGATAGGATGAGCAAGTGGTTGGTATCCATTAGTGTACTGCAGTCCACTTTCTGCTAGCCCTCCCCTCCCACACATTAGGAGATTTTCAACTACCTTGGGCTAGCTTTCTGCTTTTGAGGGACCTTAAACCATTCCTACTAGCTGATATTCCATGCAGTGTCTGGAACTATAAAAAGTGCACATAATAGAAAAACAGTATCACGCCGCCCATGTAGGAAGATCATCAGCTCTTCAACAAATGTTGATGTCTTCCCCGAGCTCACTTTGTACCTGCAAAGGCAAATAATCAACATGAGACAGCTGGTAAGTATGGCAGTGTGCCCAAAGCTCAAGGTTAGCAAATTAGTCACTGTTGGACACGCTTTGTGAAAAGCGGAATGCACCCTTGTTAGCTACATACGACAAACAGAGTAGGGGTAGCTTGTAGTCACAACTTATTTTGCTTGTGTGCCAGTGTGTAGGAACCAGAAAGGTTGCCTATCTTTACCTTCCCTCCCCATTCCATCTCCAGACTGTCCCAGGTCTTGAGTATTTTCCAGCTAACTTGCAAACCACTTAACTATTCTCAAGACTGTTAGTATAGACCACCTCTTCAACTACTGTCCAAACAGCAACAGAATTACCATTGAAATTATACTTGGCTGGCTAAAAACTAGAGAATTTGCTTCCTGCTCTCCCATGTTATAAGGATGCAAAGGCAAAACAAGGGTTGATGGTTGGGAAAAAGCAGCAGGAAGAGAACCAGAACCACTGATGCCTGTGGCAGCTCAGAACAACCTGGGAAGACCAAATCATGATGGACAGCTTGTGCTATGAAACCGCTGTTTTGATGACTTGTCTCTGCTTTCCTTAGTGCTGCCTAATCTCTGCTGCAGCCTTACGCAATCTCCCTTTTGTATAGCCAGAAGTGTGGAATCTGATCCCATCCACCACGGAGGTAAAGCCACAAAAGGGCTTCACTAAGTAAAAGGACAAAATCCAAAGAAGTTAACTTGAGGTACATCTTGACTGCCACTTCTTAAGGCACACAGGCCTTAAAAAATCAACTTCAGAGATTGTGAGCAGATGTCCTTCCTTTCCCTAATATTTACCTGTTATACATACGGTAAGAATTTTATAATGACAACAGAAACTTTTTTTAACTCAATGGCATGGGTAAAATTTTCAGAAAGGAGTCCATTCTTTTTAAAATTAAAACAGAAGTCAATGTATATGCCTTTAAGTATTCTGTCAGTGTTCAATGGGGTTTTGAACAATGTACCATCAAGAACTTGTTGCCTGAAAACTCATTCTCAGTCATCCCTTCACCCCAAATAACTAATCAGTGGTTATAAAATATCATGGAGAACACACAAGCACCACAAGAGAAGCCAATCGTTAATTAGCTATTTCCCAGCACGTTCCAGTGCGAGACTGTGAGCAGTATTTAGACAAGGAATAGAATGAAAAATAAATAAAAAAGTATCAGCTTTCATAATGAACTAAAGAAAAGTTAAACAAGGAAGTATATATTAGAATATTAGACAGTTAACAGTTAAATGCTTCACAAAGCTGTAAATACTCAAGCTTTGTTATTCTCATCTACTACAAGTGTTGTTTTAAAATTCCATCATATATACAAAGATTACCCAGACACTAAGATGTTTCCATTATACATCAATAAAACAAATGCTTTTGTCTTTGTGTCTTTCAAAATAAATCATACCAGTAGTGTTGCATAGGCAATACAGCACATTGAATGTGTTGCGTATTCATCACTCGGGTCATGAAACTTATTGTCCTTTCAAACAATATACAATAAAGTTGTCACAACACTGAAGTCGAGCAAGATTTAAGAAAACCCAATGGCTGTAGCAATGCTTTTTTGTTTTCATACACTTGCTAGTTCAGTCCTGCCTTCCTAATTTCCTGAGCTGAGGGCAGCAGAGAGGTCACTGGCACGATTCTGCCTTCCAGCCTTCCATATGCACAATGAAAACCAATGACAGTTAAACAGCCCAGTTCTCTTTCTTTAAGTCTTAATTTACTTTGAACTTATTTGCTTGAGTAATCTTAAAATTTGTTTATACTAAACTCTGAACATATATATCTCATACTACACTGAACAGTTTCCTTTCCGTCACCATTTAATTTCCAGTAGCATTGCTTGCTTTCTCCTAAAATACTTAAGTCATCTTACAATAAGTCCTCAGTTAAAAATTCATTTCACATTTCCATTTGTTCTTCCTCTGATACCTATAGAGGAAAAACTAGACAGTATAATTGGCAGTCCTACTCTGTATCTCCAGATGCATTCCTTGCCCCCATCTGCTGTGCACTGCTCACTTACCGTTCCTCCTGCTGGCTCATTCTCCCAGTTGCTTCCCACGTTAACTGGTCTTGCTCCTGAATCCCTTCTGTGCTTTGCATAATTTTTCCAGCACTGCAGAAGCATACTAATAATGTTTCCACATATGAAAACTTTCATCCTTTTTTCTTACCTTCTACTTCTCCATTTCTGTCTCTGAAGTTCAAGTTGACTGAAGTGTACTTATCTGAAGTGTACACTATCTGAACTTCACCTATGACACCCTTCCACCATCTCCATTCCACATTTCTTCTTTCTTCCTAATGCCTAAGACTTAACTCTGTCCTGCATTGCTATTGGTGCTCAGTGCTATTAATTCACTCCTGCACTCATCTCCTTTGCTGCTGCTTCTCTCACTTGCTCCTTCAGCATCTCCATTAATAATTTCAAATACTTCTTTTTTCCTTTGTCTGGAGACTTCCTCCTATTTTCCTCAGGCAWATCACCTGCAGTCTCCTACTCCTAAATTAAAAAGTGAAATAAGAAATTGAGTGCTCTTCCTCCCACTTGTCCCCTCAGCTTTTTCCTTCCAGCAGCCTGTCAACATCTCAAACCTAAGGGGAGCGTGGGGGGTGCAACCCCCAAAGATACCCATCTTTCCTGTTGTGCATATAGGCGCTCTAGCACTCTAAAATTATTCATCCTACCCTCACAAAGTCTGTATGTGAGACTTCTTTCTTAAAGATTTAAGCTTGTCCTCTTCTTTTTCCCCAACTACCAAGCCACTTGTTATTATTGTATTTAGGACAGATGCAAATATTTCTCCTTTCCAGTTAGCTGAAATTTACCTAAATCTCTCTACAATAAATCTTCTCTCAKAAGTCAGTCTTCTTTCATTGTCTGACATACTCTCCCAGAATCCCACCCCAGAGTTACTTCTCCAATCTGCCTGTCCTGCTCATGCCCTTCTCCATTTCCTCAAAGTTCTGTTCCAAAGCCGGCGTCATTCTTGATGCTTCATTTATTTCTTCTGAACCTATCTTTTCTCTATGCCACACAATGAGTCACCCAGCCACTCAAAGCCACCTTGCCGCTCCAGCAGAAAAACTTCCAAGAAATTCTTTACCAGACCTCCAAAGAAGTCACATTGCAGTATTCCACAGTCCGAGGCAATAATCACTGTGAAGCCTCAGTGATCTTCCACATTGCCAACATCACAGTACTGTTCCACAATACAGAGTATCTTATCTAAGAATATATGTGGTAAAGAACTGAAACCACTAAACTGTGAGAAGCAGAAAAGATATATTAAGTACCTTTGTATGTTTGTTAAGTGACAAATGGAAGAGCAAAAGAAAAAAAAAAGGAGGTACAATGGTAAGCATCATATCCATTAATTCTGTCATTTTAACACTGCATCTGTGGTGTATTTAACAATTCAAACACAGAAGTAATAACAGCGTACCTTTATTTTAACATGTGCACTGCACTGATGCAGCAGATACAATGCCAGCAATCTTCTCTTTGCACAAACTCCTACCAATCAAGTCTTTAAATTTTTAAATCGCATTTCTAGGTGGAAGCAGCATTTAGTGCAAAGAATAACTGAAAAAAAACCTCATGTCAACCACTTCTTGGAAATTGTTTGCAAACACAGTGTGGCAATCATAGCTATTTCCCAATTGGTCTTAAACATGAAAAACTGATCAGCTATTGCAGTTTGCTTTTGAAAATTCTAGCACAATTTTTTTTTAAATTTCTACTACAGCAACAAATAAATAAAAACTGACAATTCATATATATTTCCTCAGAACCAGTTCAGCAACTTAAAAAAATAAGATAGCAATGTTCAGTGTTTGCTGAATTGCTTTATACTACATCTATCACTTTAAAAGAARCTACATGAAAAATTCTGAAGAAAAAAAGTAATTTCTCAGTCTCTCTTTACACTGTAACAACTGAAAAGGAAAAATTTCCAAGCACTGCTGCCTCTCACCTACCAGCAACCTAACCCACCAAATTCGGGTCCCCTGTTCATTCAGGGAACAGATTACAGAACATTCCCCTATCCCAAAATCTTTGTGTTCAGGCAGCTTTGTGCATCTAAGCAAAACAAAAGTGCTAGCCTTGGTACAGCAAGCCAACAACTGTATTAAACCACCTTCCAGTTCACAAGTTAAAAAAAAAAAAAACCAAAACAACAACAACAAAAAAAAACTACCACCCACCCATTTGTTGCACCTGATTTCTATCTATCAAGCTTACTCAGGAAATCATATCCTGTAAGCCTTGTCATAGTGAACACCTGTGTGCTTAACACTACCTACATGAGTAATCACACACAGAATTAATGGGAGTAATCATGCACGCAAAGTTAAGGATACACACAATTGTCTATAGGACATGTGCATTAATTTGCACCCTATACAATATATTGATTGTAGTTCCACATCATAAATGAGCAGTTACTACTAGGTCATAGGCAATAGTTTCAAGGTATTTTCTGGTATGGATACAACAGCTAAAACACTTGGGGAAATGCAAGACTGCTCTCTTGCTTAAGAGGGAGGCTCTGCTCTTTGAAGTAGTTATGGATACACAGGTCATAGAACAACTGGGCCCAAGGTATACTGAAGAATTAACATTGACTGCAATCATTTAAAATAGTAAGAATGAAGAGTAATTCTCTTAGTGCTCCAAACTGAAAGCAGTTTAACAGCACAATTGTACATGCGAAAATAATTATACACCAAATATAGAGCAAATTTTTGCAAGTCTTCCAATAGCACTCTGAAAATCTAAACGGCCTACTCAGATTTCATCATCAGTTTATATGTGGGACACAGTAAGATAGTTCTTTATTCATTACTTAATACAGATCCTGGGYGTGTGTTTTTGTTTGTTTTCATCAACAGTATCATTTTGGTTCAGAATTAGAGTGTTTAGGGAATAGTGCACTTTTTATTCTATCTTGGAAATGTACAGAAGGGTTATATTTTTCCTGCCTCCTTTTAAGTGGGATCTCTTAAACACTTAAAGCATAAGTTTTAGTTAGTAAGTAACACATTCTTACAAAAATATAACTTTTCAGACAACATGAAAAACAGTTAAAGAAAAATGTTTTACCTTTCAGAACAAAAACTACAATGCAACCTATCTTCCAGTGAGTTTTAATTTGCAGTGAAGCTAATTGAGCAAAAGCCCTGCRCAACATAGTCAGTCTGCAGCAATACCACCAGGACTTACCCTACTGAAGTAAACATATTTGCTCCAAATCATTCAAGAAATACTGGTGCACATGAATCTAGATCACATCCACTTTTCTCTTCCCTCCTAAGTGACTTTTCGTTCTTCAAGAACCTAATGCTTCCCATAAGGCTGAGGAGTATATGACCCCAGGAACCTCATTACACTCAGTTTCTTGCATTATGGTGGGACGAAAAAAAATTGGCATTAATTTTTATGTTGATAGAGTTCAAAGTGCCTCTATAACCTACTGTTAAATCCATATTAAAACCCAAATATCAGTATGGCCACTAAAGAACACCATGAGGCAAAAGGTCAAGGATTCTTCTCCTGCAGAAGAGATTTACAGCAATATGATGAATGAAACTAGAGTAAATCAACAAAATTCAAGATTAGCTTTCTTCCCTTTTTAATGAAGGATTTGGGGTATACTTTCACAAGATTCCCCCCCCCCCCTTTAAGTTATGTCCTTCTTCTCTATATGGAAGCACAGCAATGTTTGTTTGAAAATTATAACCAAAAAACCCCCACCCCTCTATCCTTGAAAAGCACCATAGATAAAAATCTGATGGGAAAACAAAACAGAAAACAAAAACTCCATGGACCACCCTCAGGGATGAAATGCTAAAGATGTCTTTTTTTAATCAATCAGTTTGTGAAGATCTACAAAAAATAAAAAGGATCACATTCTAAAGGTTCAGTGCATTCAGCAGCTATATAGTTTTGCTGCTTATTCCTCTTTAAGTTGACTTTCAAAAATAACACCCTAGCTCATCAAAATATACATTTTCCATTTGCTTTTAAATTAAAATAATAATAAAAACATTTAAAGAATTCACAATCAATAGCATGACTAAGTTTCAGGATCATCTACAGCATATAATTTAAAGGTTCAAGATGCCAATATGCAGCACGTGGGAGGCCTATATGCTCCATGCAGCATGTACGCTTAGGATAATCTTGAATGATCTTGATGTTCAGACTTCCATTTGTTTCTTCCAAATAGTGTAGAATACCCATCTAGAAAAAATGAGCAGTCAAGGAAAAAAGAAAAAAAAAAATGTGTGTAGTACATGGTTAAAGTGGAAGTAGCTCTTTTCACTTGCATTTCAATTTTGGAAACTTCTAGTAGCTTGTAACGATGGAGTAGATAAAAATCTCAAAGTGAAATCTCTCTGGATCTTCTTTTTTTGCTCAACAACTCAAAAGAGCACCTCATTTTCACTGAAATTGAAGTCCTTTGCAAACCTRTTGATTCTAATCCCTACTGCAGAGTCAGGCTGTGCATTTTGCATTGCAACCACTGAATGAACTACAGAAACAAACTGGAAGGAGCAATCAGAACTCCAGGTCTTTGATCAGGCATCCACCGAGTTGGGATTCCTCTGGCTCATCTTCTTGATTGTAAAGTGGCAAGTYTGAAGAGGAAAGTGACCTCCAGCTAGCTAATTTGCAGGCATGATCAGATGCAATACTGAGATGCTCAGTAGCAGAACACTAAGTGTACAGGTACTTTACTGGGCAAAGATTTAAGTGTCTACTGTCTCTTAAATGCCTCAGTAAGGCATCTTGAATGCTCCCTTAAACAGACATATCTGAATTTTGCCTAAGTTTTTCTATGAGCTTCTGTGGTGTTGGCCTTAGGCCCCTAAACACTTTTTAATAAGTGGTCCTTTGTGTTGCCTAGACATGGAGCCGCAAGCAAGTAACAGAGCTGCTGGCAGCTATGACTGCACTCTAACCACATGCCACCCCCTCTTGGTGCAGAGGAACCCAGCTTCAGCACAATCCTACAGTAGTTATGCCCAAACCAAGGTTCCCTGGCAGCCTGGATAACTGATCCTCAAGAGATCCCAGCTCTCTTGTCATTCTGGGCATATGAAAGAGGATAGAGCTACCTAATTCCTGTTGCTTCCTGAGGAGCAGACAGGAGGATGAGACATGAACATCAACTTTGTTTTTAGAATTACAGAGACAGCTGCAAGTAAGGCACATTTTCTAGGATTTATAGATTAATATAACTGAAGTAAAACCACATAAAGAGATATGCTCTTCTGTTTACACAGTGAGGTCATATATGCTCCAGATGGGAGCCTGAATGTTCATCATAGGGTCCCAGTGGTGACCTCAGTGACACATATGCTTTCCTTAAAATAGTGAGTTAGCTTCTGTGTCGATAGCTACTTGAATTTCAGATGATCCCCACTGCAACACAGGTAAACMCTGCTTTTGTGTGCAACTGTTACTTGGAATTCAAATTCTGGAAGTACGCAAAATAAGTAACAATAAAAAGCAATAACCCAGGTCAGTATTTTGATGCATTCAGGTACCCCTGCAGATAATTTTTGGTCAGATTATGAAAATTAATGTTTGCGTAAGTAAAAAAAATAGTTTGATGGCTCACAGGTTTCAAGAACTAAATGAATGTCACAATGTACAGAGAGAAACAGAAGACATCTTTTTAATTGTCACGATATTACTGTAAACAATTGCATTTCACAGTCACATGTGAAACAGCACTTAGGTATAATCTCCCATTCAGATGTATGAYTCCTGTTTGGAAATCTCTTAAATTTTAAGAAAGGAGGTAACTTGTACTTGAAATGCAGGTAAAGGCACATCAGAGGTCTAAGACCAACTTGAAAAGAATAAACTAGGGTTTTGTTACTATGCATCTTACTTTGCCATGGGCTTATCTGAAGTCATCAAGATTATTTCCTCCTCTTTAATATTCTTATACATATACTGTTATCTCATAGGATGACAATGCAGTGAGAAACAGTGAACTAAAACCTGCCCTGTTTCTCTTTAAGAGCTGTTCACTTTTAACCTAACTATGCTTATTTAATTGSCAGTTTAAAAAAAAAATTTACTAAGAAATTTTCATATCTGTTAGCTTACTAGAGACACTTATTTTCCAAAGAAATGAAGTAGCATATCCTACTCAATTCATTTAGAAACATTTTGCCTATATGTGAATAAACAATGCAATAAATATTTAGAGAACTTCCTGAGAATGCATAATTCAAATCATTGTACGTGTTGCATTAAGGCATGGTATTTGTAATTAAAGACAATGATAACTAACCAAGTATACCTGCAATGTAAGCTACCAGAGTAAATAGCTTCATATCCACTTCACTTCACCCTTACTTTTTTGTCTTGGAAGTGTTTTCATATCAAATCTGAATTTCACTGAAGACCTGACAATAATGAGAAATAGAAGGAGCTTGTTCCTTCTAATAGAAGGAGCAGTTAGCACAGCCTCCAGAACAGAAGGCTATAACATTAGAAAGTATCAAGATTAGAGAGGCGGAAAAAAAAAAAAAAAAGAAAAAGGAAAAAAAAGATAAATGAGCACACAAAACAGAGGAAAGGTTGTGTCAGGGTTTCACAGGCCTAACATTATGAATAAGCAGATCCTGGAAAGATCTTTTCCGTCAGGAAATGGAGAGCTACAGCAGGCATTACCCTGTAGAGATAGTTCCAGGGAGATCACGCGGAAGTGGTATGCAACATCTAAGGCACATGGAGCCAGAACTATTCCATGGCAGATCAAAATGTCTTTCTAGAGCTARCGGCTTGAAGACACAACTTCTAACTCCTTGAGTAACTTATCTGTTGCCCATAAAGTGAAGAAATTCTACAGGAATATTTTCAGGATTGGGGATAAAAAGAAAAATAAGAAAGATTGGCAAGAAGTCCTTCTTTCACTTGTTGCAGAGAAATGTGTCTATCCCCTCCATTTAGAAGATTTTTTAGTAATGCTCATAATAATTTTTATGAATCTGTTTTTTTTTTCCATTAATATCTAGTTTGAGTCGTAAGGTCAGGAATAGAGCTATCACAGAATATCTGAAGATCTGGTTCATGCTACTCTATGAGATTAGTCTGTTTTTTCCATGAAAGAAGAGAAACAAGGCACAGCTCCGCCAGAACTCCCAGGCAGTATTACTCTCATCACAAAGATGCATTGTATAAACAATACACTTGGCAACATTCAAAARAATTAAGCAAAACACGGCATAACCTTGAGATGTACTGAGCATTTCAGCACCTTTGAATTTATAGCACCTTTAAAAAATAAAATTACTGCAGTCATCACCTTCAGAATAAAACTACAGTCGTTCATTTACTATGAAAAAAACATTAATAGTCATCTGCCTTCTTGCACTCAAATTCATTACCTCCAAGCAGTCTAGACTCACTTTATTTGTTAATATGCACTCTCCACCCCTTTTAGTCTTTAAGGATACAATTCCATGTAGGAGGGAACGCATACAGTTTCTTTTGAAAATTCCACAGGGCAATAAAGCCTGCTGAGTTGTTCTTCATACAGAGTCAAGGCATCGGTCAGATTGATACAGTTTCCCTGAAGGAAAAAAGAAAAGTTCCAGTTGTAATCAAATATATAAGCAAAGTCACAGATGTATATATACATTTAGACATTAATGCAAGGCTCCATATACTTCAGAACCACATAAATCCTGTTCTCAACATTTAGTATTTACAAGACAAATATCAAACAGCTTGTCTTCATTTAGCCTACAGCAAACAGTAAATTGTATCTTTTCATGAAAGACTAAGTATGGGGGGGGGGGGAGAATTATCCATCTTCTCATTAGCAGAAACAGCCATTACATCAGGGCTTCCAGTTAAAACAGACCACCATGTGTTGTTTACCTATAACATCTACTCAATAACCATTTTCTTTATGTTTGCTTAAATATATTAGTAAACACTTATTACAACATCCAGACTTTCTCAATTATTTAACATTGCCCAGGTTTTTACAACATTAAAATGCAATATTAAAAAACCCGTAACCTATTCATGTTAAACTCATTCTTCCATATGACAAAACAAATCAGATTATGCCTAAGTTCTGCTGGCTGTAGGCCACACTGTTTTGAGTTGCTCCGTATCATGCTTGTGAAAAGGAAATGATTCCTATGATTTTTTTTTCTTTTCTTGGAACCGTGAGTGTCTAAGAATATCAGCAACATCCTTTTCTGAACAACAATGAAAAAAATTAATGCTTAAATGATCTTCTCTAACAGTGCAATAAGGAAATATTAGACATCCTGAATTCACAGTCCTTCCCATACAAGCAAATAAATATCTATCTCCCCCCTCTCCCCCCCTGCCAATCAAATAATTCTTGAAATACAAATTCTCTCAAGGATTATAATTGGAGAGAGGAGGAAAAAAAAAGAAGAAACTCCCATTTACAAGCACAACCTTGTCCAAAGCCAAGTAACAAGCAAGTTTTTTAATGTCCTTACAGGCAACTCATGTATTGAAAGCTCTAATAAGACATGTAACTATCCATATATACCTGGTACCATACCATACCATACCCCTATTTTGAAAATTTAAGGATAAGAGTGAGTCAGTCCTCTGAACACCAAGGAATACAAAGAGACCTTCCCCCCAACCCAAGCATAATACCGAACTCTGTACTTGAGACCACTAACTACAGAGCAGAAGGCAAAGTAATATTTAAGCATAAAGTTCAGCCAATTTTAGATTAATTGTAAGAACTGCCTATTTAAGCATATATAGATACAATGCCTTCTTTGGTCATCATCTTCACTATCTTTTTTCAAAATGCTTATGAAAAGTGACAAAAGTGACATTTGTAGGCAAACTAAGCAGGGCACCACTGACAAAGAAATACAGATAGTCCAAATAGACTACAACAAATTAAATTAACCACTTAATCTGAGCTAGCATTCTCCTCAAAACAACACAGAGGTTAGCAATAAAAAGTTCAGGTTTGTGTTTTTGATATATTCTTACAACACCACACAAAGGTTTTAGTTTGTTTTTAATTATGAATGAAACAAAAAGACCAAAAAGAACTGGAAGATTTTTCTTCATGACACYTTATGCTTGTCATTTGACTATAAACTCTACTCAGATGAGGCATGTATTACAGAGTTCAGTCTGAAACAAAACATCTACCTAAATAATTTGGCTGGTTCAAAGAATTCCAAGAGGCTCTAAGCCCTTCTCCAAGGAGGCAATAAATATTCACTACAGCTTTTCTCTCCAGTCATAAGAGGAGTTCATAGCTGAAAGCTTGTTGTTTTCCTCCCTTCTCCTCTTTTCCTTCCTTTCCACACTTTCCTGGATCCTGTAAACCCATGACTGAGATACAGTGAGCTTACACAGAGGGTATTTCTTCCCTCTCCTTATCGATTCAAGGCAATTTCCCACCTGGTTCTGAGCATTTGTTCTACTGTGCTTTCATCTCCCTTGCTGTATCTTCTACTTAACTCCTGTCCACCAAAAAGAATGAACAAAAGAACCACCACAAACCTGAAAAAGAGGAGCGTTTCTTTTTGCTTCCTTTCTTATAGATAATTAAGTAGACTAGCTGATACTTTAGCCAATGACTCTTAGAAGAGTGTGGTAAATACTCACAAATTATTGGAACACTGATTTATTATGAAGTCGAATACAATCACGACTGCATGGTCTCCAGATGCCTCAGCTGTTGTTTCCTATGCATGAGACACTGAATAAAGACCCACCAAATACAAATGTACCTCTGTTGAAGCATGGCAGAGACAAGATGTTCTGCGATGCTGATAAAGGAGGAGAAAGTGTTAATGGTTCATAGCAGACTGGCAGGCAGACACTATCATCATTAATCAGATGAGATCTAAAAGAGCTCATGTGGGCAAGAAAAAGAATTCTCCTTGTCATGTCACCATTTCTAAGTGCTGTGATACAGACAGCCCACAGAGTCTATAACACAAACCCACTTGTCCTCCCACTGCCCAGCCACAACCATCTTATTTTCCCTAAGGGTCTCTTGGATGTGGACAAGGAAGCAGGCTGCGGGCACTGTCAATTCATGTGGCCATGAATTTCAAAGTTTTCAGAAAAGGTCCATGCCCTTTTTTGGAAATGCTCCCTTTACCTTACATCTGTGAGWCATTACACAGTCATAAAAACATCAGATGTGCCATCAGTTTTGTAAAAATGGAAGCCCTAGAAGACCCTGTGAAAAAGGGCAATGGAGAGCAGCTGTGAGAACACTTCCTACCTGACACCCTGCTTCCTGTCCATACTGATGTCCTTAAGAAAAGAGGAGGCAGAGAGCAAGTCAGAGCCAAAGTGATCTGTAAGATTTTTCCCTCATCCTCCTCATGAGGGCCCTGAACCTCAGTCTGCAGACCTCAATGTCCAGCCATGCTGCACAATACACAGGAACAGCAAGTTACGTGATCATGATGAACCTAACCCAACCCCATAATATGTGTGCATCTGGTCATCTGTGGGGAAGGAAGACGTATCTTCACAAGACATGTATGTCTCCATCCTTTCCTAATGATTAGCTTCTATTAACTTATGGTATGAGTGCCTTTCACCTTTACCTAGTCATTTTCTTGTTCTGATTTCTAATCAGGAGAAACAGAAGCATCAGCTAGTATTTCTCAGAGTTACTTTCAACACAGAGAAACCTCAGCTTTTCTCACACACAGTCTACCACTGTTAGTGGATGAACAACGTTCAACATAGAAGACAAAACAAAGGAACTTTCATACTAATCTATATGCAGTTCCTAGTAACCTAAAGTATAAGGCAAAGTCCCCCAAAATGTTGGCAAGAGACCCAAGCCACAAAAGTTTACTATCTATCTTATAACAGGATAATATTAGTCTTAACAGTAGGAAAATATGCATTAGACAAAAAAAAAGGTCTACTCAAATCTGTCAAAAATTTAATGGAAGAAACAGTAATCTACTAGCATAGTCAACTTCCTGGTTTCAAGAATGATTCCTTCTGGTCACGACTGGAGAGGCCAAAAGCCTTCTAGCATCACCCTAGCAGAGTACTGGTTTTGATCTTTAAATGACCTGAACTTTGCGAAAAAAAAAAAAAGAAAAAAAAAGAGAGAGAGAGAGAGAGAGAGACAAGAGAAAGAAAGCAACAGCGTCTCCCTACTGCATGACAGTATCTCCTCTCTGCTCTGAATGACTTTTGGAAATGTTTGCCCATATATATTTTTTCAATGACTGCACAAGATATCTTGTCCCTTCCTGCCCTCAGATAATGTGTGTGACTTGCATCTGACTGAAAGAATGCAGATGGTTCAACTAAGAAAAAAGAGCTAGATTTAACTGGAAATTACAACACCTTTAAGGTCACAACTTAYTGGATATTTTAAGTCCCCTAGCTTGAAACTGAGGTCAAGTTCTATAGGACCATAGGAACAAAAGATTTATTTAACACTTTCAAAACATCTGCATTACCTACTTTTCACATGTCTAAGTTGTTCTGCTAACACATTGTGGAACACTAAACTCCAAGATAATGGTCTTTAAGGAGTTAGCATTTTACTATTGTTCAATTACTGTTTCTCAGCACTCCCAGTTTTTTTTAAAACCACYTTAAAATAATTAAGTGCACAACTTAGGACACGCAAACACAACTGAAAAGCAGTTAAAATTCTCACAAAGCAAGGAACTAAGCTGAGTTTGACCAGACACCTGAGAGCATAAAAACAAACATGCATAAGAGACAAAGCCTGAAATGAGCAGAGATTTTATTTAAAAAAATCTGCCTAAACTTCTCCTATTCAACACTTTTTTCTATATAGCAACATCAGATGATAAGCAGAAACAAAGTGTATAAAGCATATTTTGACTTTGGGAATTACACTATTTTCATTAGTACAATTTTCTTCAAAATGATGCATTATAAACATTCATATTTCTAGAGCAAGTGAAAAGAAATTTCATCCTATTGTTTTTCCTCTGAATTTTTTGCATTATGCTCAAGTTTTCACATATGGAAAAACTTTAAAAACCTTTAACGCTGAGTTTCATATACTTGAAAGTTCTTTCAAGGAAGCATGCATAAAACACCTATTTGATTATAATTTTCCTAATCCATTGATAGATGTGTACTTGGTTATTCAGTAAAGAACAATCACATGCTTTATATTAACTATACACTATTTGGTTTAGGACAGGTTTAACGAACAACATAGGTTTCAGAAAATAGAAGAGGCCTGTAAAAAGTAAGAGATGAACACTAACTCAGAACAACTGAATAAAGCACAACACTGAAGTACTTGTACTGTAGTAGCACAGTACTGTAGTACTTGTTTAGTAACCTATTATTATCCAGGACACTGTAGCAGTTATTTGGTTCAACCACCCTTYGCCAAGCATATAATTTTGTTCCAATATCAGACTGAATGCAAAAGTAAACAAAAAACAAAACAAACCTCCCAAACCCACCAACATGTGTGCRTGTAATTTGAATCATAAATAGAAAATATTGCTAGGTAATTTACAAGAGCATACAACCATTATAGCGGAAGTTTAATAGGAAGGATACAGTGAGATAAAAATATCTGCAGTTAGTTTTGCCAGACTGCCATTTCAGTATTCTCTCCTTTCTCCCTTCTTCAGTGACAGAGAAATCACTGCAGACAATGTGGTAAACCAAGAGCAGGAAAAAACAATGAAACCTGCCAATAAGCAATTTTTACTCTTCATCAGCCCCACAACTGCCAATCTCCAAATGAAGACCTTCCCTAAAGGTAAGGCACATTCCACTTGACAGTGTTCTATTAACCCCTCCTTAGGGCCATGCAGCATAGGATTTTATAAACTTTTCAGTTATCTGGTTTTACTCAACAAAAAACTAAAAACTACAAATACCAAGCATGCAAAACTTAGATAAACATTTCAATACTAAGAAAGTGATATCCAGAAAAAGTCACTATTAACAGTTTTCAAAAAGACAACACGAACAGCTTTATTAACTGAGTCTAAGACCTACAGTCTTAGTTAAGAGCCAATGCCAATCACATTGAAATATTCTTGCATCAATAAAATGAGATCCAGGGAAACATGCCCAGAATGCACTACAGTGACCAGTCAGATAATGTGTTCATTTTAACACCCCCCCTCCCCTTAATGAAAACACTTAAATGGCACAAGCAATACATTTTTTTTTTCTAAGCAGCCACTATGTATTCAAGCAATAATTAATCTTAACCATAGTGTTCAACGAGGTTTAAAACTGATGAATTAATATTTTTTTTCCAAAGGGATATAAACAAAAAATTGGACTTTTATTTTCTCCCACATTGTTCAATCTTAACACTTTCAACATAAGAGAAAGAAGGCCACCAAATCCCTCTCTATACCCCACTTAGTTCATCTTTGTTTCATTTTGAACAATTTGATAGAGAGGGAATGGGGGAATGTCAGATTTGTTTAATTTTGTTTTTTTTTTTCTTAACAAGTATTGGTATCCCTTTGACATGAAAGCATTTGAAGTAATTTTAAATTCTGAAGGTTATAACTAAGATTAACTGATCTGTGTTTAAAAGACCTTCCTTGACTTATGAATCTTGAACGGTTTTTACAGTCTTTACATTCTCAGTCTGCTCTGAGTGCTTTTACACATTTTGACAGCTCATGCCTTTCTCCCGACACCAATTCTTCCCAGCTTTCATAAGGCATAAATTCTGTAGCATCACAGGTTTAATTTCTAAGATTCTGCAGCATAATAGACTGTCTACATGTTTATTGTAAAATAAATACAGTTCTGTGGAGACAATAAAAGCCAATCAGTTAAAATAAGTTAAAAAAAAAGTGTATAAACGAACCTCACTAGTTCTAGTCAACCCACTTATGAAGGTGATGTGTCTATCAGCTAGTTAGGCTAAATCTGGGCCTCTGTGTTTCCTATGACCTTAGGAAGTAAATGAGTGATTTGAAAGCAGATGGAAAGGTCTCTCATACTTGCCAGTGTCTTACATTCATCCCTATATGTCATTGCTACTGGATATCATTTGTGACACCATACTACGGAAGGGTTTTGTTTGTTTTCTTTAAACTTAACATGGCTTTGTATTTTCACTTTGTAATGACAAGGGAAGGAATTGAATGTGGCCAAGGTTTAATTCCTTCCTCCCTTCAGCACGACTAAGAAGTGAGGAGATACCTAAAGCCTGAAAGACCTTGCATCAAAGCTAGGTTTGAGCTTTGTGCGACCGGGATGGTTTTTAAAAAGACAGTGGAGGCAAGTGGATTGAAGAAGTCTCCACTGGCCAAGTGATCAATTAATTTAAAACTGAACCCACAGTAACACAAAGAAACACCTGGAATAAAAATTCTGAAGGAGCAAACTGCCAAGAAATCACACAGGCATGTGGGTGCACACACACACACGTATGCACGAGCTCTTCCAGCCTCCTTTCATGTGGCAGTCAAGGAAAATCCTGCTCCCTCTGTGAAAGTGCTAATTAGAAAACCCACACAGCAGCCAAAAAAAGGACTGCAACTATGGAGCAACAGCACAGTGGTCTGGGCACTTACAGGGCAGGCCACATTGTATTAGAGAGCAGTCAGGAAGCAACAGCTTGGTGGACGGCTGTGTGTGGCGAGGGGAGAAATGCAATCCTTTGCACTGGTGATTAGCACTGTTTACTGGAACACAAACCCATGAGCAGTCCTGGGAATGTTTCTACCCAGACGATGAAGGAGAAAATTCCTGTACAGAGGTATTTTTAAAGGTTGTCCTTCATAAACAGGCTGAAAATGATAGCTTGCTCAACCTCAAAGGATTAGATCAGCAGAACAAAAACTTAGCACAGAAAAAGGTATTGTCATAATTATGTGTTGTACAAAAGAGCAGATAACCAAATTTAAAACTGACATATACTGACAGCCTTACAATCAGTCTGGGCATCTTGCTGAGTATAGTTTCACACTGGTTAGGACAATCCTGAGGTATTATGGGGAAGAAGCAAGATGGTGATAGTTGAGCAAAAAACATGTATCACACCAGTCGTGTGTGTATTTGTAAGTACAAGTCCCACTAAAGTTAAAAATCACTTTGGCAATCTAAAAACCATATTAGCTTTTAGAAGGTGCACTAACATAAAAATGTGTAATGTGTTCAGAAATACCCCAGCAGGAAGGTCCAGAAGGGATGAAACCGGACCTCAGGGCATACCAAGTGCTGGAGTACCCACTGACTCACAGTTACTGAGGATCTGCCACTGCAACTGGCTCCTCTTGGAGAGGGAAGCACTAAGCATCTCACCAAACCAGATCCAGATTATATCTCCAAGCACCCTGAAGCACCAACTTCAGAAGGAGAAATGTAGCAAGCCATACGACTAAGTATCAGTGCAGTGGAACTATGTTCAGCTCCAAGTTTTTATAAGCAGGCCTTGACTCTTAAATATACAGATAGGGCTGCAAATTCTGCACGTTGAGGAGCCTGAAACTCACTTGTCTTCGTACGTTAGAAATCCAGGTCCTGTGTAAATGCAAGACTATCAAGGTGGATGATGTAGCTAAAAAAGCATGGACATGAAAAGCAAGGCTACCAATCACACAAACATACAAGTTTTTGTTCTCATTGTGACTATTATTTGTGAATATGCAGAGCAATTATGGAGGCTTTTTTTTTTTCCCCCGATATACTTAGTACAGACTTAAAACAACAGAGAATGAAGTCTATAAATTGTCCTTTCCATCTCTCCAGAGCTGAAACAAGCCAAAAAAGTTGCTCCTTCATCCTAAAATTGTGCACGTGTCCCTTTATCCCTTAGGAATGAAAATAGTCTGAGAAGTCTTTTGCAGGCAGTCTCTCTCTAACATTAATAAACTGCTAGCCAATATTAGTTATCAGTCTCCACCTAGCGGTGGAAGGATATTATGCACCAGCACTATGAGTACCACACCTTGGCATCCCAGAACAGTCAGGGTATATATYAGAATAACATGCAAAGAAAGAAACTGCTTCTAACAAAGCTATTTTGAGAGTCTCAAAGGATAAGCATAACTAGGTAAGTTACAATTATCTAGAGAAAAGTAGCTATCATCTAATTTCTCTCATTGTTCATAACATAATGTCTGTATTTCAGGGGCAATTACTAACCCCTGAAAACACCAATTTTGTTTTGCACAAGCATTTTGTGATTGCTCCAAGTACCACACCTGGGCATCTCAAGGAAACAATCAGGTTAAACATTAGAATAACCTGCAAAGAAAGAAACCGCTATTAACAAACCTGTTTTGAGAAATCATAACCCTGTGAAAACACTGATCGTGTTTTGCTCAAAATTAGCTAGACAAAAAACACATCTGTATTTCTAAAGCCTGCTTCTCTTTTATACAGTTGTTGAGTTTGACTTTTGCCAAAGGATTAAAAAAAAAAAAAAAAAAAAAACACCACATACTCAGTCTTCTTCACCTTCTCCACACTGTGTAACTTCTTATTTAGTTAACTGTTTCCTTCAAAGACCTGATCTAACATGCTCCTGGAATTACTAGGATGTCCCTCAGAATTTTTAGCAAACTTTGTATCAGAACTTGTAGTTGGCTGGCTGCCAACTGGATTTCAAGCAAAGCGATGCATGCAGGTTTGGGAAAGAAAGTGAGACCTGGCATGTCACACTTGTACAAGAACTATTAGCACCACCAAAACTCAAGGTAATCTATGACCTGTAAATGCTATAGTACACACCACAAGCATGAGTGTCTGAAATATAGAGATGACTGCTGACAAGCACAGATATTAGTTTAGCTAAACAAAATATTTGCCTGATTTATGTTCATGAGGTGAGCTACAAATGGTAGAGGAATCATCCTGCTACAAGAAAGTGTGATTTCATAATAAAGTGTTAGCACTTTGGTCAGCGAAACTTAACCTTTACAGCCAACTTGACATTATTGCAATGCTATGCATTAATGCAATTCTATTGGCATCAGGATTAACTGCTTTTATTCAGCATTTCCAGGAAGAGCTGGGCTTTAAAAATAAATAAATAGAGGAAATGCAAGCATTTAATGTCTCTGCATATAAACACTGAATGGGTAACCAAATTGTGGGTCCAAGAGCACTTCTCAGCTCTCAGATCCAGGTGTACACACCATTCCTCATTCACTTTGGTTTCCACTGAAATGAGTGATATGAATCAGAGGAAGCTGTAAACATTAGGAACTTTTCTTAAAAAAATCTCAGATGCACGTGGCATCCTAAAAATTGAGTGCCTACATTATAACCTGCAAGATCTAACCAAAATTTACCGCCTGCCAATATTCTTTAGAAAACCCATCAACTGTGCAGAAGCAGACAGACTCACAGCCAGTTACAGCAACAGCACCATCCATTTTGTCATCTCCTGCAGATGAAAAGGCAAGCCATCATGCCACCTGCTCAACACAAATATGTCAAAACCAGACTATTTCTGTGCACTGAAGCTTTGATGAACTTGGATTTTAAGTCAATTAATCAGAAGCACCATTATGTAACCAGTTGGCAAGTGGGACCTTTTTTCCTTTAATGCATACTATATTATCAAACATTAATAATCATTAATAAATATGAAAAATTTCTGAAAGTTCAAAGCTGTATCAGTGTCACACACAAAAGGCTCTATTAGTTCTCAATTAGGCTGCGAACAGTAACTAGAACTCTACAAAAAAAGTATACTGAATGGGACCAGAACAAGGTTATGTAGCAGCCTGAGGTGCTTGGCTATTTTCTTCTTGCACTCTATAGACTACCACCTCTGTACTGTTTCCATGTCACCAACCTACTAGCAACTGTTTTTATTTACAGAACTATTTTAAAGACTGTTTCCAACCAACACTTCTGGACTCCAGAGCACTACTTTTAGAGCTCTCTAGACAGTGTACCTGAGCAATACCTGCAGTGGTCTGCTCCTAGTAATAACAGGAGGGCATCYTATCTACTGTGAAATGCCTCAAATCAACTCATACCCTGAAGAGAAACATTTTGCAAAACTTTGGCAGAGCTAAATGTGAACAGGTGATGGGCATTTCCATTTATTTTTGTCAACAGTGGCATTCACAGAGTCAGGCAGCAATACAATATGTGAAAGGCTGGCATTTTGTAAACAGAGTTCTACTTTTGCATAAGGCATTTATTRAGCCCTAAGAATAATCAGCACTAACAAGACACACAAGGTAACCTTCACGGTTAAGGCCATCAGAGGACAAGCTACTGCACAGATACTTGAAATGTTAGTACAACATAAAGGCAAAAGAGAAGAAATGACTATAGCTACTGGCCAATAAGAGAGTGGCCCTTTTGCAACATCCTTCCTATGAGGTGAGGCATTTCCCTATTATCAGTGAAAGCAAGGCTTTATTTAACAAACTGGTGGATGTTCCCCAGATGCTCTTCTTGATGACATTTAATATATTTTATGGATTAGAGAACCAAAAAACACTTCAAGAAACTCAGGAGAGGACGCACAGATGCAGGGAAAAACCCTAAGTCTTGGGTTTTAAAACACAGCTGCCTTAAAAGGAACRCAATTGCTTCAACAAATACAATACAGCTTACTACCTAAGATAGGCACTCTGGATATAGATGGCTGGAACAAAAGTAACTGAAATTGCCAGTGTTAACACACACAGCCAAAAAGCCCAACATTTATTAACTAACATACCAGAACATTCAAAATCCTAAGAGTTTTCAGTGTACAGCTACGCTCAGCTACCAAAGTTGGTAACAGTAATGTTTAAATTTCTGACCACAGTCTAACCCAATCCTTTGGATATCCAGCTTCAGTTAATTTAATTCAAAAGCTATTTTAAGATATAGGCAGTTGATTTYATTTAAAGTGCCCTTAAAAGTTTGTTCCTCTAGGATCAGATTACAATGTTCTTTATCAGGTTCAACTGGGAAGAGGTTACAAGGACTATCAAATGGGCTGAAAGAGCTGGGCTAGGAGGTGCACCAGTAGATACATCAATAGCTCTGATAGCTATTTGCCCCAGTATTCATTTTCCTCTTTTCAAACCCCTCAGGAAGACTAAGTTGCCTAAGAACACATTGCTTCTATACTCCAGCCCTTGCACTAGCTACCAACTAGCCACAAATCCCAATCCAAGGCACTTTGATTTTAATTTTATTTGTCTCTTTCCTGTCCTGCCATGTCCTACCCCATTGCTTTGGGGAAGAAAAACTTGCATCGCACACTTTCACAACAACTTACACCACCTCTATTAAGGCTGGTTCAGTACCGCTACCCCTTCTTCTTGTGCTAGCAGTGATGCTCAAGAAGCTGAGTTATTCCCTCCCTTCAGGGCAGGATGGGCAGCAAGGCTGCACAAGCCCTGATGAACACTGGCTTCGGCTGATGTAGAACTACCCCTGCCCCCAGCCTGCTGTGCAGCCATCATGCCAGCTTGCAGCACAGGCTGCTTGCCAGAGTCCCCTTCTGCAAAGCCATGACACATGCCTGTCCACAGATGCACATTTACATACCCACAGATAAATTAAGCTCGTCTCACTGTATATGCTGTAGGTATGACAACTGCAACACAAGTGCTTACTCTACCCAGAATAGACAGTCTTCTGAGGCTTTGATCTTGAAAGGAATGTTTACACTACTACTACTAACAATAGAAAAGCGATTAAGATTTACAGTGTGATATGACTGTATTCATCACATCTCATATTTCAACCACAAGATTAAGAATCTATCCTGCCCACACAACCACAGTATTTTAAATAAGGCAGCAAATTAAAATTGCCAAGAAACTCTTTCTACAAGTTTTGCATTTCTTTAACCTGTTCAATTTAACAGTAAACCAGATCCTTTGCACCCCTCAGAAAGTTAACTCTGACAGGAGTAAGGAGTTCAAATGCATAATTTCAGCTAGTTGAAGAACTATTTCAGAGTTTAACAAGAAATTTCAAAACACTGCATCTGAATGCTACACGCATCAGAAGACTAGTTAAGGTATGTGCATTATGCAGAAGAAATAAAACTTCAGAGACTTATACTTCACTCAACTGTTTGCTGGCCTTGTTATGTTTTTGTACAATAGAATGTGTGCAAAAATTCAGAATTACATATAGAAAGTACCTTCAGATGAAAGCTCTATCACAATTATATTATACATGGGGTAGCTATATTGTGGCAAGTATATAAATCTTAAATTATTTCCTTTTGATTGGAACTGGATTAGAAACTCCATATAAGAGTGTTGGGGCCCTTGCAGTGCTTCACAACAATAATCTGTGAGGATCCCTGCGGCTATGTGAACTGTCCTTGAGCATTCCTAGACCATTACAGAAGGGGAAGATAAGTAGTGGTAAATAAGTAAAGGAGGGGGCCGACAAGCCCCTCCACGTGAACAGCAACTTTGCACCAATCGTGTATTCGCTTTAGGCGCGTGAACAGAGACTGTAAACCAATCATATTAAGGCAAACGCCRCGTGCTTCATAGCAGATAACCAATCATAGTGGCCAAGGCGCCGCGTGCCTGCATGCCACGACTGCACAAACATATATAAGATGGGCACATTGCTGAATAAAGTTGGAATTGAATCTGCATTCTGTGACTGCGTCTGATTCTATCCTGCTACTCCCGCGGACCGCGACATAAGAGTCTTATTTGAACTCTAGAAATTTCTTCACAACATGCCATGCATTATACAAATAAACTAAATGTTCAAAATCTGCTTTCCAGAAGCCAAACCAAGGTCTTATCTTGGGAGTGGACAGGAAGCACGAAGAAAGTATTTACTCTCAATTGACTGATTTTCTCCTCCCATTTATTTCACCAGTGTCAAATTCTCCTATACCTTTATAAATGACAGATTTTCATATTTTACACTCTACTGCTGGAGCCATTAGCACAAAAAACATGTTTCTGTTTATAAAGTACATCTGTTCTGCTTTTTCAAGAATTCCTTATAGCTAAAATGTTCTGTAGTATGCCTGATTCTTGAAGTTATATTTTAAAGTTTAAAGACATTTGAGGTTTTTTTTTTTTTTTTTTTTTTTAAGTATCTGGTAAATGTAGATAGTAATACATTTACAGAAATACTTCTTTACATCCAGATATCATACCTGTGTGAAATATTTTCCATCTTGTTTCAAGACTTTCATTGAGAGGTCAAGAATCAACCGCAGAAACTCCCATGTGGAATCTACATATAGAGGATGGTTTAAAAACAAAACACCACATTACTGGCTTATTCATGTGCATTCAATACCTGCACACATCTCCTGTTTAAAAGGTAGCCATGCCATGCCATGCGTGTAAACAAAGCCCAATGGCAATACTGGTGGAAGTGAATACCTCTGTTTCTCTTTAGCATAATTTCCTGAATATTTGTCCAAGTATGGAGGGGAGGAGGGAGAGTTAGTTTGCATAGCTTGGAGCGTGTACTCCCCAAATACTCTTTCTCATGAGTTACATGAGTTCATAATATCCTGGAATGAGAGCACAGTGCCAAAAAAACTAACCAAACAAAAGCATATAATACTTTTTTTTTTTTAATAGTATTCAAGAAGAAAGTTTCAAAAAAACCCTGTTATGTGCATTCTCTGCCTCTCAGACTTAGCATTAAAAAGAGGCAAAAATCAAAATAGTTTTGATGCAAATTGTTAATTAATATGGAACACAGCATCAGAAATGTGGAAAGTCCTCAGAAGTTTAGGAAAAATAAGTTAGAAGATTAACCTTCTTCTGGAGATGTGGAGATTGGAACAGCTGTCAGATCATTAATTACATAATCAAACATCCTTCCTTCTTTGGCATACCTCTTCAGTACGGGAATACAGTCTTCAATTAGAACCTGAAAGAAAGAAATGAAGTAGTTAGTCCTCAAAACACCCTAGAACTGACCAGATAAGGGAACAAATATGGATTTACAGGAATTAAGATGGAAAAAAAGTACAAAAAATAAATTTGGGTTTAACTACAGGCTCCATTTTCAACTTTTTACACCATATAAAAAAAGAGGTGCAGTTGTGGGAATTACGACAAGCACAAGGCACCACAAGACTGAACTTCCTAGCTCCGTTGCTTATTGCTGGTGACCACTGTTCCCCCAAATGGAGGCAACAGTTACCGGTTTCCTGAAGAACCAGTAAGATAAGTTATTTGGATGAAGGGCCACTGACTCATGCAAGGTAGCATGCAACACCTCTTAATTTTTTGCATGCTTTTTTTCTCCACTCACACCTATGAATTGGTGTTTATGAGATGCTTAAGGAACATTAATGAAAACAGAAAGAAAAGTCTCCTAGTAAAGAAGTCGGACTTGACCTGCATATAGAGCACATTAAAACCTGAACCGCAGGGTTACATGCATTTTTTTTCTTTACAGCAAGAGTGTAACAATAAGAGATTTTGACCACAAATTAAACAAAAATATAAAGTTGTGTATAACAAATTTGTATGCAAGTATATTCTCAATAGGGCAGGACAACTTTGCTTAAATAAACATTTCTTCTGCTGTGTCTTCATCAGTTTAAGAACTGATACTCAGCAGTCTACATCTTTATTGCTGCTTCCTCTTCATTTGTGATGGTAATATACAATCTCACATTTCACATTACTGAAAGGCTACAGTTGTTTGTTTGTTTGTTTTTTTAAAGAGTTTGAAGGTGGAGAGTTAAATATTTTGAAGCTAATGTATACTTCCAATCCAAACCCCACTGTCAACTACTGATGTTTAGAAACGTCTGGAGGGAGATTCTTCCCAAAGTGAAGAAAATCAGAAGGCTTCCCCCCAAAACCTTCCCCACAGCAGTTTCCCAGGCTAGATCTAACCGTATTTGAAATGTTCCTTTCAACAAAAGCAAAACTAAGATTACCTGATAGCATTCTCCTTTCAGATTGTCTAAGACATCTCCACATGTTTTACGCATGTATTTTTTACACCCGTCAATCACCATTTGGTCAATGTTTGAAGCTGGTTAAGGCACTTCACATTCCAGAAATAATACAGGCAGCAAAGTTTCTTTTTCTTCATAAAGAAATTCTCAAAGAAGATAAAATTACAATGGAATAGTAAGATATATAAATTGCAACAGTCAAGCTTATGTATTCATCCCCAACTTCAGTAAGAGGTTTAAAAAGAGCTTGTTTTTGTTTTGAACCTGTATTTCTGGCATCTTATTGTTAAAGCCTGAAACATAAACAATAGGATGGTAAGAGCACACGTCTGCACTCGTGTGACCTCTAGTTCTCTTATGCCGTCTTCTGCTTTAAAAAAAAAAAAAAAAAAAAAAAAAACACCATAAAGCCAAAGCAGGTTACACTGCATCTTTAAAACAATTATTTTCAGTTTCTAGCAAAGGGGGTCTGAAACCTAGGATAATCTAAATTTTAATGGCTAACAGTAGGTTTACATTACAAATGATATTTAAACTAGAGAATGTTGAAATCTTGATTTACATCATTATTTTTGCAGGACGTCATCTTCAAATGAGATAAGGCTGGAGTAGATCATTCTGCCACCAATACAATTCACCAAGTCCTGACGTTTCCATTGATTAAGTTTGTTTTGTTTTTAGGGGKTTTTTTTAGATATTTTTCTTAAAAAAAAAAAGTTCAAGAGTTACAGTACGGATTGGGAGCATGAACCTATGTACTACATGGTCACTGCCCAAATATATAGTGACTGGCTCTCTCCAAACTGAAAAGCAGAAATTTAAATTTAGACTCTATCTTCTCGTGCAAATTAGTATCAAACAAATTTATCTATGAGGTCCTATGACACCAGCAGAAAATGCACACTGAATATGTTAAAATGAATTATCAGTCATTTGTCAAAGGATATCTCTACCATAGTGACCATCTTTGGCTTCAGTTTGACTATCTCATAGAGTATACCCCCATCACCACCTCCTAGGATTAGCACTTCTTTCCCAGTGTAGTCTTCTTTTCCGCTGCCCATTATGGCTCGAGTATATGCCAGGTCACTCTCTGCCAGATCTGAATGGAATGAAGAGAAAGAATTGGACAGAGACATTACATCTTGAATTCTTCTATTTACTAATTGGTATTAACCCACAGGTGATAAAGTGGACCAATGCAGGACCACATATACAAACGACCCAGTTCTCAGTGAGACAGTTCAGGTACCAGGAGGATGGTAATCTACCAGAGCTAATGTGATCCTGCTCAAAATGACATACAAGATTTCTGTAGTTCTCAATGCAAACCCAACAGTGACTACATTAGCAAGTGGCGTGAGCCAAGAGAAGCAGACCTGTATAGCAAAACAGTGGGAACTGAGGACCCAATGTCCACACTATAAACACTTCAGTGGGTTTTTACCTCAGCCTAGTTTCAGTCTAGTCCCATGGACTGAACACCCATTTGGTGCTGGTATACACTTTTCAGTAATAGTTTCATCTAAAAAGAATCCAAGTTCATGCATCCTGACACCACCCCACAGTGCAAACCAAAGTGGAGCAAGAGACAATCAGGAGATTTTTGCTTTGAAAGCATACTTCTGGCAACTAAAAAGCTAACGTAGATGCACCCAAAGGATCCCTGCACAGAGGAAGTGCAATCACTAGTACCCAGCCACTGAGGGGCCTTGCATCATGACTTTTTCCTGGCTTATTCATCACTATTTTCAAACCAGACAGTAACTTTCCTTAGCTGCAATAACAGATCTGAGCTGCAAGGCAAAGCTTTGTGTGGCAGCACGACTGAGTATCCTAACATTACACCTGGCAATCAGCACTTAGTTTAAATGCACAATAACAGAAGGGCATAGAACAATATTTTTAAAGCCTGTGGAAAATAAATAGAAAGCAAAGCATGCCTTTATTTGTGATGCATGTTGTGACAGTGTTCAAGTAAAATTTTACTTTCATATGAGACTTGGATGACAGTTTCTGGCCAAAGTATGGAATACCTAATTTGGATATTTCAGATGCAATTCTAACCAAATTAGAAAATACCTTGCTGATGAATATTAAACAACACTCGCAGCTGCTATCTGCATGCAAGTCCCCTTGGCAGCTGCAGAAAGCTAATTAAATAATTGGAGGTATTTTTGGTGGTTTCAAACTGCTGTAGTCAAAATTTTTAATTACTCTCCTATTAGCCTGAAGTCAGCTATTCTGTCCCTAGACAGCAGCATCCCTCATTCACCTCAGTCAGTATTTCTCAGCAGAAACACTGAGGGACTCTACAAAGTATACCTCTTGTTCCCTTGGTTTTCTAGGTAAACAAATGGCATTTTTATCCAGCTTGAAAGGACAGGAGCCATTCTCTTCACAAGCTCATTTTCAAAATACAGAAATCAAAGGGCACCGAGTACTAGAGGTAAAGAACCTCCCATGAAAGATTGTGTCACAGTTTTCATTAAGCAAGACTTCAGTTGAGAGTTTTGAAGACAGAGTCGAAAGATGTTCAACAACAAAGCAGCTAAACGGGTTAAGATAGAGCTGTTCTAGCTCATCTCACTAAAGTGGCAATTCCATCATTACAGCTAGAGAGTCAAGAGAACAGCAGGTTTACTTCCCCCACCCACCAACAACTCCCACTTCTTCACGTTTCTTTAAAATGCATATTGAAGACTGATCAAGTAGCTTGTTTTACTGTTACAAAAAAGCCCTCAAGAGGTGGCACTTACAACAAATGGGAAAAAAAAAGAAAGAAAATCAAATCAAAGGATCAAGTAGAGTAAGCTCTGGAAGAAAGCGCTCTAACTTCTATTGTCCCATGCCACTTTCCATAGGTAAAAGAGCCTCTGGAAAAAGAAGAAAACTTTTGTGCATTCTGGAATTCACATCTGGTCAGCCTTTTTTATTTAAATAATTTATACATAGAAAAAACATATATGTGTGCATATGTTATCTTTCTATGTCACAACCATAACCCTTAGTAATCTATCAAAATGATCTTAGCAAGATAGAAAACATCTCYGACAGTTTCAGACAGAAAATACTCAAAGTTTGAGATAATACTTACTAACATCCCCACTGAGGATAAGAATATTCCCAAACTGTTTTGAATGCAGAATTTTAATATTCTGATATGGTGAATCTTCATCATAAACAACTTCATCTATGTCATACTCTACCAAGCGCCCATCCGCTGTGGGCCAGTATCTATCAATGACGCCTCCTCTCAAAATGGTTGGCAATCTGTGGGGGGGGGGGGGAGAAGAGGGAGAGGGATTACAAAACCTTTGAGAACATATTTTTTTAAATTTCTCTTTTAACACCCTGTGGATTCAGCATAATAGATTCATGCTTGCAAATATTATTTGCTCTATTTAAGAAAACTTGCAAGATTTAATGCTCAAGGGATTTAAGAATCTTATTAGCTACATGTCAGATATACACAGCTTGCTAAGGCGCAATTGAAATATCAAAGATTCTTCTTTATATGCAACTCCTACAATATGCATGTAAATCAATTTCTGCCCTAACAGAGGGGATTTATATAACATACTAGCCTCTGCAGAATAATCAACCTTTGACTAGGAAACAATACGATACAAAAATCGAACAATGCAAGAGCAGAACACAGACAAAAAGCAGTAACAAAGCCCCTTCCCATCTCCAGCTCATCTAAGAATGCCAATTCTTTGAGATTAGTGAGCCTGGCCCTTCTGAAGTTGTATTTAGAGACATTTTAAACTCATGTAGGAACACAGACATGAACTATCACAGGATTTCAAACTGAGCCAGGTCACATTTACAGTGTGTAAGCACAACCCTTGATATTCACATACATAAAATCTTAGCTGGTAGTTTGCATTCACTTTTTAAATGTGGTTCAAGCATCTGGACAAACAGTAGTCCTTTTTTTTTTTTTTTTTTAAACTCCAAATACACATATGGTTCAAATCAGTATGACACTGAAAAGACAAAATACATTTGAAACGGAAATGGCTGTTCAAAAGAACTGCATTTATTTTTATGCAAAACATGCAGGCACAAAGTTGATCAAGTTTCCATGCATACATGATTTTTGAAAATTTAGTTTTTGCAAGGGAGGATGAAGCAGGCAGCCAGACACGGAAAAGCTTCTTCCAGTTTCCTAGCAATTCTGAATAAACTCAAAAATATTTTGTACCCTCAACGAGCCACAAGATGGCAGTACATGGTGAAAGCAAGACCAGATCTATTATGTACAACAAAAAAAGCAGGAATAATTTCCAGCAGCACTGTCTCACAACATACAGCTTCACTGAAAATAAACACCAAAAGAATACAAAGCAAATTAAAAAGAGATGAGCAGTAGTGGGGTATGTTACAAGATCCCTTCCTAATCCATTCTAAGAGGTCCATCTTCCTATACTGAGGTAATAGAATTTATCTGGATCATTCCAGGTAAATTTTTGTCTGATTGATTTTTAACAAGCTCCTCTCACAGGGATTCCACAGACTCCCAATATAATTATTTCAGTACTATAATATCCTCAAAAAGGATATCCTCCCTCATATGCATGTATAGAAAATGATCGACATTTGCATACAGTGTTCCAGGTGACGCTTCACCCGGACTGAGGAGAGCAAAATAACTGCTCCTCTGTGTTTTACATACACCGTTCCTGTTAAACACCAAAGGCAGCATTTACTTTTTGATGTGTAACATCAGTTTGCAAATCACTATCACTTTATTTGTGGTCACCCATAACCTTCAGATTCTTTTCTGCTATGGTACTACTTAGTTGTTGTTCTGCTACAGTTTGCTCCCTCTTACAGAGTTCTGCACTTTGTTTTAATGAATCTTGTTGATTTTACATAAAAAGAAGAAAAAAAATCACTTCCATTTCTGAATATATTCTCTAAAATACCTGCAGCATCTTATGGCAGGTTGCTCCAATAAGTGCTTCTTCTGTTCCAAGCTGCTGGTCACTGCTAGTCATTAGGAAGGCACCAAAGTGAGCTGTGTGTACCCCTTCCAGATCACTGGGGAACTCAGTGGAAATGTTTTCCCAGTGACAACCAACTCTCTGCAGTTAGTGTCCCCGTAATTTGATATACCGCTTTATACTTAAGTAAATCAAGATGACAGAAGACTTGCATAACACAACATGTTATCACCCTCCCTCAATTTAATTAATTAAAAAAAAAGTTTTGTTATAAACCGTTTCAATCTTCTTGGCAGGGCCCTGAGCGCACAAATACCCTCTAGGGGTTTGGCTGCCTAGAGCTACTACTGGCTGTGACCCAGCACAGCTGGGGAACCCTGGTCACGCCGCGAGGACAGAGATGTGCAAGGCCTCATTCCCCTGGGCTCAGCAGCTGGATTTAAGCTCAGGGCTTCACCCTTGGTCCTTGCCTGAGCTACACTGCAGCTATGTCTGTGCCTGCCCGCATCTTTTGCCAATCCTGACCCCCTGGCTYGGCCTCGGAGCTGCAGCGTCACCATAACCTTGCCTCATGGTCACAGTGCTGGGGCTGACCCTGGTCACCAGCACAAGCAAGCCCAGCTCTGCTTGCTTGCTCAGGGACTGCAGGACAGGGCCCAGAGGGAGAGGTCCCTGTCCCACAGCCAGCCCTTGCAGAGCAGCCTGCTCACGCTTTCTCTTTGCACCGTTGTTCCCAGTGTTCCCACCATTTAATGCAACTACTGCAGAAAATAATGAAAGAAATCATCCTTGCCTAAATTAGCAACACTGAAAATCATGCTTAACATAATGACAAACTTCACAACTATACTTTCAACTCTGCAGTAAAACCATTTTAAAATATTGAGGAAAAGAATACATGCACAAATTCAGACTCCAGGCTACTGATTTATAGCAGTTGAGCAAAGCACAATCCAGCCTATTACCTTTAACAACTATGCAATCAAACCAAATGTGGCAGTACATAATCACTTACCGCTTCACYCTTTTTATATTACCATGAAACAATTCTTTCATTCTTTCTTCTACTTTGTTTAGAAGCTGAAAAAACAGCAAACAAGAGAGGTGGAATTTATAGAAGTGATCACTTAATGTAAAACATCTGTTAAATTAGGCTATTTAGAAGGCAATAAAGAAGTAGCACCTGCAATGAAAGTCTTCCCAACATAACATTAGAAGTCTATGAATAATTAACTGGTTGCCTCAGCTTCATTCCTAGCAAATATGTCCACATTACAACAGCAGTCACCACTGTGTTTTCATTTAGCTGTCCTCCTGGATAACATGGCCAGACTTTTCAGACACAAGTGAAAGAGGGAAAGTGAGAATCCTGGAAGGGTTCATTCCTCTCTTAAGTGGTGGACCACACCCCTGAAATATCCAAATTCTGGAGCTTAATATGAGGGAAAAGATTTTTTTTTTCCCCTTTCTCTCTTTTTTGGGGAAGAAGTTTTGACTATATAGGCTGCTCATCCCTCAGATTAGAACAAAAAAATAATACACCAAYACTATAGATATTGGGCTAGGCATCACACCTTTTTCCACTGCCCTSGGTGCCTGGAGGAAACTGAGGACTAACCGAGGCTGCTATGTCCTTACACCTTTCACATCAAAGAACATGAGGTCCAGGACATGCAAATGCATGTGCACTCATATATGTATGCAACTACACCAGGTATTACTACTCATCTGTAAGCACTCAGGTTCAAACTGGCAGTAAGACATACTTTGATACACCTGAAGAAAAAGGAAGGTCCCCATCTAGTTGTTAAGCCTAGCAGGGGAAGCAGCACCCATACCTGATCGGTTTCCTCTCTTCCTTTCATTTGATCATTGTAGCTCTGCAGATCCACCAACACTAATCCATGAGGGTGAATTCTCAAATTGGCAAAACTACAAAATAAAAGAAAGCCAGTGATGACAATTTTGTTTATTAACAAAAATTACAATCAGAGGAAAGAAAGTCCTAAATGAGTTACAGTAAACTCAAAATGCACATTATTCTTTCCAGCAGTCTGTCAGCTATTGAAGCTATTGATAGCTCCAGCTCCATTCTTCCTCAAGAAGTCACCAAGCTTGTTGCAAGCTAAGTTGCAAGTGCATGCAAATCACTGTATCACTAATAAAAATCAGCAAGCAGTGAGTCAATAAAACAAGGCACTTAAACTGAAACAGCCATAATGGGGTGGGGGGGATGGGGGGGAGAGGGCAGAACAGACTAGTCTCAGTTCTTTGAATGAGGCCTGCTTGTTTTTTTTGTTTTTTTTTTTTAATGAAATCAAACTTCAAGAAAACAACTGGACATGTTCCCTCCCCTCCATCTTACTTCTCACTTTTTGAAGGTTTTTTTTCCTTTTTAAGTTTATTGCAGCTACTTACAAAGACAATGTTCATGTTCAGAGATGAATAAAAATTTACAAAATAAGAAAAAACATTGTCCTGGAGTAATCATGGCTTTGACTAGCAAAGAAGTTACAATAGCCAACTCCCACTGATGAGTAGAGGTGCAAGGGTAGGCAAAACTACTGCACATTGTATTTATTACAGCAGTGTTCAAAGAACAGGGGTTCATCATGCTAGGTACCGTGTGGACAAATAGAGGACTTTGAAGAACTTGTTTTGTTTGTTTAAATTGCAAAAGATAAGAGGTGAGGGAAAAGACACACAAAAAAACCCAGTTATATCCACTTCATATTGGGGAAGGAAAAAACGCAAACAGAAGGACTACAAGGGAACTAGATAAAGGGAGTAACAGGTGGGGAGACATATGCTGAAAAAAAAAATGACAGAGGAGGGGATGAGAACAGTAAAAGTGTAGCAAAAATGAGAACTGAGGGATGGTGGTTCTTCAGCACAATGCAGAGAAACCTCAGGTAAAGCTCTAAACACTCTTCCAAATGCCTGAAGTCCCCCCATCCCCTGCTTTTCTGCTCTTATCACTCCATTTAGCCTCAAAGACAAAAAACAAAGCCTCCTGTTAAGACAAAACGTTCAGATGGCCTCCCCCCATCTCCCACCATCACCATTGTTCATTTTGGCCTTTCCAGAGCAACTTTCTTAAACTCTCAGCCCCAAAGTGGCTGCGACTTGACACCACCTCTCACGTGCTAAAGAAAGCCTTGGGGAGAAAACACCCCCTTGGCTGCAGTCAGAAGAGAAACTCCTAAGTATCCTGTTAATGTAACCTAAGACGACTAATTTTTGGTAACTATGACATGATCGAGCTAAGGCAGATGAAAATGACTGAAGCAACACAGAGATATAAACATTTTTATTGTACTGCTGAAGACCATAACTTGCTTTAGATATCAATGATCTATAGCTGTGATTTGAGTTAACACAGGAGAGAGGAAAAAGAGTGCCACTACTTCAAAAGAGCCTATGAAGTCTCAGACTTCCCTAAGGAAGGTTCTGTATATGCATAGGTCTTTCCTTCAGAGAAGGTGTTGCCTTCAGAGAAAAGGTATTTCTACACAGTACACACACTTCCAGCACTTTTTTCCTCCTAAATAACTGCATATTGTCACGAACATTTAATGAACTTATCTATATTACAGCAATTGTCCACTAGGTGTCCTCCCTCCAAATATTTTTGATTACTGACCAGAAAACATCTGTACTCTAATGGCAACTAAACTATACCTCAGGATAACTGTAAAAAATCAGGAAATTACCCCCATTACCAGGAAATTACTCTTGCATTGAATTAAATATCTTACTTTACCCAGAAGAAAGGATGAACAGAAAATAGTCTAATAGTAAGTACAGGCTTTTTGCTTTTTATTGTTATTACTTAAGAAACCAGTTTTGCAAGCTAGTTTGTTGAATAACTGTATAAATATTTTCAGTTTTCAAGACACTTCTGGAGCAGCTTTTCATTTCTCTTTTACAGGCTCCTTAAGAAAGTGTTTAGGGGCACCTGTCCAACCCTGTTCTACTGTACTCCTGCCAAAAATCAAGACACAGTTGAAGAAGCTTTTCTGAAGTTCAACAGGCAAAAGCTTTACCTGAGTGTTTTAGGAGGTTGTGCCCAACTCGCTGGCAGCCAATACAGTTCAGAACTTGTGACACTAAAGCCACTTCATACTGTAAGTAACAATCACAACATCTTACAGCTTAAGTTGGCTTTTCCATCACTAGCACTATTTAAAAGCCCACAGTCTCCACTGGGCTTCAGAATTTTTAGCGCTTCTCTCTGTGACTTTATCCTACTTTACATCCTGCTTAGCCAAGGGACTCGAATTAGGAGCCTGCTTCTCCCAGCTGCTCTCAGTGTTCAGCATAGAGAGAAGGAGCAACTCTGGAGAAAGCCCTAACATCTACACAGGAGGCACAGAGCAAGGGGATGCCTTGCCGGGAGGTCTCAGTTAAGCGGGACAATTTTTTCCATCGTGCAACTGCTTCCCACTTTAGTAGACTAGACAGTGGGACTTAGTCTGCGCAGCGTTTCTTCTTCTTGAAATATATGGCTAGGATCTGCTAAAAAGTTAATGAGAGATTAGACTGAAATAGGCACAGCCAGATCAAGTATACTTAAGGCAAGTACTCGGCCCAAAGGAAAGGACAGTTTCTTAGACGAACATAAAATGATATTAAAAAAATTACTAAGGGAAGTAATACGGGCTGATTAGAATATGGTAATTTGGGCACCATGACAAAAGTAAGGACCAGAAAAGTAGTAGGAAGACACAGACATTTGATATTTGGAATAAGGAGGAAAAATTGTCAACTTTTAAGTCTGATTTTCAGTAACTATTTTCAGTCTTTTCTCTTATTCTGTTTAAATGATTTTGTTGCCAGAAAGCACGTATTTTGTAATGTGCACAACATCAGAAGAAAAAAATGGTCAGGCATAATTGTAAGAATAAACAGCTTTATCACAGGACTCCAGGACAGGATTCCTTTAATTTTTTTTATAAAGAGAACCACAGAAGTTCACTACATGAAAGCACAGGTACCTCAGGAGGTTGTAGATGCAGCCATTCAGTGAAAAGGCACATTTCTAGTGAAGCCAGTGGACTTGCTCCAGGCTCTGAAAACTGCTGCACTATGAAGGGAAATTAGCATTTACAATTCATTAGATGGCACTCTTATTACTCTGTCTGAAATCTGGCACAGTGCCAGAAAGTTTAGCACTGTTAGAAAGGACATCAGTTTATTCCCATACTGCAGTGGTTAAGATTTACCCGACTAAGTAGCATGCCAGTAGGAGATTAATCATCCCATGACTTAAGTTCCCCTTTAAATTCAGAGCTCCCTTCCTAAAAGGAGCATCACAGAGCTGTCATATGATTTGACAGCTGACATTGTCTTTATTTCTGCTGTGACTGCATGAAATGCTTCCTCAGTACATGATGTTACTGGGCTTCTTCAGGGTCTTTTTTGGGGTGGGGAGGCAAGCAGAGGCAGAGAGGAGGGCTGCTTTAAAAAGCACAACCACACAACTTCTGACTTATTCTAATGCTATCATATATACAAAGACACTAACACTGCTGAATCATTATTTATTTTGTCTCTTTTTACTTTCGCTGGAATAATAGGGCCCTGACATCTGCGGAAAAAAAAGGATAAAAGGTACACAGCAGACTGGAGGGGCATAGTGGGGCAGCAATTCAAATTCTGAGTCTGGCTGGTAGTCTGCTCTCAGACAGCTAAACTACTGCAAAACAAGTATGAGTTAAATTTAAAAACCAATTCAAAGAAAATGATACAAATCCAGGTTAGTTATACCGTGGTCAAAAGTTACCTGGTTGGAAATCTACCTAAAATAAATTAGAAAGCCTGTAAAGATTTAAACACACAGCAGTTAAACAGCACAACTGTGCATTCAGAAGGCAATCAGATTACTACTGTTAAGGCAATAGCAGCAGACCAAGGATAAATCTACAAAAGACTTGCTAGCTTAAATCAGGGAAGAGCAGACGCTACTTTGACTTTTGTTGCTTTCCATTTATCTACTTGGCAGAACGTGTGTGAATGCAGGTCTTCAGCAGCAGCTCTCACATGAAAATAGTTTGAGGTTTGTGGGGGTTTTTTGTTTTTTTGTTTGTTTTTAAGAACTGCAATAATACAGTTTTGGGTTTTCTACCTATGAAAACACAGCAAAGACTGCTTTACTATCCAAATGATGAAAAATCTGGGGAAAACAGAGTTTCATCACAATTCTCCCCTCTGTATTTTGTCTGACCGAAAAAATGAATTCCTGCTTTCAAGATATCTGCCACACCTTTGGTGTATGCTTGCATCTACTTTCAAAGAAGTGATGAGGAACACTCCAAGCACAAGGAGGGATCCTCTCCTTTCCATTAGGGAACAAAATCTGCACAAGAGCAGCAGGCTGGCACAGTACCAGAGCCCCACTATTGCTGTATTTGCATATGTGCCATATTTTTTACTATAGGACTCAGGTTTTTTTGTTTGCATATGAACTTTAGTCTAGTCACTTAATTACTGAAATACTGTATTGGGTCTTTACAGTGCTGCATCTTGCCACCCAGAACAAAAGGGAACATCACAGACATCAAGAAATTAAGCCTAACTGCATGAATTAAGAAATAATTGTTTGAAATGCTGAGAAAGATTTTAGACAAGCATCCTCCTAATTTGAAAATTCTTTCTCTCTTTTTTGCATCCTATCTCTCTTTTGCATCCTATGCAAAAATATATATCCTTAGTTATGTATATTGAGGAGCAAAAAGACCTTGCAATTCTACGTACTTGAAACAAGCTTTTTTTTTTTCCCCTAGGGAACAGAACTGTATAGAAAGACCAGTACCTATACAGCCCTCTTCACCCCAGTCAAAACTTTTATCTGCTGACAGACTAACTTTGACTCATGACAGAGTATTTTAAGTATTTGAAAAACAGTCTGCCAAGAAAAAAGCTATCTGTCAACTTATGCATAATGAGGGAGGAAACGTAAATGTGTTTATACTGGGAAATCCCGAAAAAAAAAAAAAAAAAAACAAACACCATGGCATTATTTTAATATGGTATATGGCGTCTCTCTTTCTTAACGCTCTTCATCTCAAATTCAAAGTGCTTAAGGGACCTTAAAAGCAATTAAGCAGCCACAATCTTTCACTAGACTGTTATTCCTGTTCTCTTTTTACATAACAAGGAAATTAAAACAATGAAAGCTACCCCGTTGTAAATGGTTGCAGATTCTAGACATGCTGTTGTAAGCGGTTGCTAATTTGTAGTAGTTGCTGATTTGTAGTGCCACCGCTTCCAGTTCTTCACAGCATCTTCCCCCTTTGGGTGACTCAGTGAGTAAAACAGAGCATTTTAGCCTGGAACAGAGCTGAGGAATGCCCACACTACCCTTTTAAAAAATACTAACTAGCATAAGGAATGGTTAGCAAAGCAGTAACATTCAAAAAAAGTGAAAACACTCGCCTCTCCCTTCACCCTGTTAAGTAAACATATTCATCATCATCTCAGTGACAGACAGAACAACCTCCACTGTTCACACAGTGCAACATTTATCCAGTTAAGTCAAGTGCCAGTAAGATCACATTACCCTAAACAAGAATTCAGACATGGAACAGGGAAGCTTAAAATTTCTGTGTACATAGGGGAGGTCAGCATTTTTCTAAACAACAACCTTGTACTGTAAAAAACACAAACTGTCTAAACTTGGGGTTTGTGGGTTTTTAAAACAAGCTTGCAGTTGGCACATGACAAAAGAGGGACTACTGAGATGTATAAGGTGGAGGATGTATGTGAGAAAGACAAAAGGACAAGAAATGGAGAAAAATTCTAATTGCTGTACATATACACAACATATAGCAGAAGAACATGAGCAGAAGTGAGATCTCTGCTCACAAGCAGAGATCCTACCAAAATACAATATTAACTGAGAAGATACCCAGCAGTTTCTAAGACTAGTTTAATGATTCTCTCCTTACCTTGGATTCCCTTAACGGTTTATATTATTCCCTCTGTAACGATGTATTGCACCCTGTGGCTCTGCATAAAGTACTACATACAGTAAATAAGATAGAAGTATGTCATGAACGTGAAGTTTTTCTTTTCCACTGTCCAGTTTACACTACAGCAAATGATACTTCAACAAAAAATATACTGCTTAAAGATGCCCTAGAAAGGTATATGCAGTTCCTGTGAGTGAACTCAAAACATACAGCTCAGGAAAAGAAAACTGCTGAGGTCCCAAAACTCACAGAAAGAGCCCTCCGGCATGTGCTACTGTTCCCCAGTTCAGTGTTTGGTCAATAGGGCTGGCAAAGCACAGAAAAGTATATTCATTCCCACCACTAAAGACAATGGAGTTGACTGGCTAATGTGAGTAACTTCCTGCCTAGCTCTAGAGTGTGAATGGCTATTTCACTTATGCATGTGTTGACAACCTGATTAGTAAGTGTTTTCAGTTGAACTTTCCTCAATTAAGTCCTTTGTCAGAGTAAATCATAAACTAAATAGATGAGGCAGAGTTGCCAAATGCGACTTTTGATTGCTTAACTTCAGACAAAGAAGAACGTGGATCTGTCCCTTTGGTAATGACAACAGGAAAACTTAGCTTAATCCCCAAATCAGCTCCAATTCATTTAACAACTGCAGCCCTCCACTGGGCTGTTCACACAGTACCTATGCCAGAGACAAAATTTTGTCAACAGCGGTGACTACAATTCAACAAGCTGTAACTCAGGGCAACTGTAGAGGACATAGGGGTTGTCTCTGCAGACTTTGGATTGGAGACACCACTTAGCAACATATTACTGTCTCAAACATTTGTTTTCCCTTGGGATTAGCACCTGACTTGTTACATCAGTTGTGCATCTTTGTCTTGCAGTAGCCCAGTCACCTTTGGCTGGTTGAAAAAATGTGTGTGTGTGTGCACGCATGTACCTGCATGCACGTGTGTACACCTCGCACAGCAATGAATCGTGCATCTTCCATCCTTGAGCTAGCTAGCTGCCCCTCTACTCACTGGGGGGGTTTTGTACCCATTAACGCCCCACCGTCCATACAGGAAACAGCTCATGACTGTTAAGCATGAAGTAGCAAAACCAGACAAGGTACCTTTCACCACAACTTTTGTTCTGCTTTTAACTACAAGTTACTTCATTTCCGAAAGTATACTGTTTTGTTTGGGGGGCAGGGGGTAGGGAGAGGGGGAGGAAATGATAACTGACCAGTCTATTAGTTTATTAGTGTTTTTCCTACCTTGTTTCAATTAATTGAAACAATAATTTCATTTCAACAAAAATATGCTGTTTAAGGGGGTCTTAAAAAAAGGTATATGCAGTTTCTGGGAGTGATCTGAAAGATGGCTCAAGAACACAAGACTGCTAAGGTCCCAAAACTCACAGAAAGAGCTCTCCGGCATGTGCTGCTCTTGGCCAATTCAGTGTTCATTCAATGGGGCTGGCAAAGCACAGAAAAGTATATTCGTTCACACTACTCCAGACAATGACTTGACTGGCTAAGGTGAGCCATTTCCAATGCAAATAAGTCCAGTATGCACTGGTGTTTAGACTGCAATGAATGTACCCAAAGAAAGCAATAAGCAATCTTTACTTACATGAACTAACACCACACAAAAAAAAAAAAAAAAAAAAAAAATTACTTTGCAAGTGGACATCTCCTCTTAATATTCAGCCCTTCTGTACACTGTTGTTCTTTCTTCTTGGGTTTCAAAAGGCAGTACTACAAACTGCAATTCCTTGTTAAGTTTAGGATTCTTTCCTGGATAACTCCTCTCAGAAGTACAACTCATTTGCTATAGCACAACTATGCACCTGTACTGTATTAGAACTTTAATTGAGAACTTATTTCATACTAAGTGAAGTGATTTCATATGAAGTGAAGTGAGACTCTGCTACAGTCCATCAGAGAAGTATTTTATATCAAGATGGTGCCAGTATGCACCGCATGCCCTGGAATGTGGCATGAGGATGTATGTGAGAGTACTAAGGCTACAGGATAACACTGAACAACTGTGGGAGAGCAGAAGATCAAACCGTATGGTTGCATTGACACTACCTTCTGGGAGTGGCCTCTGGCATTAGCTAGCCCCAGAAGCCTGCCCAAGCTTTGCCATGGTTGGAATAGCCCCCAAAATCCAGGAAACAAGCCAAGAGCCCGCAGCAGCGCAGACAGCTGAGTCACTGCGCGTGCTCCCCAGTTCTTCTGCTTAGCACTGTAAAGTGTACAAAGAGCTACCTGGAACCAAGGCCCAACACTAGCTCTCACCCGCCCCCCTCTTCCTTCCCCCTTCTTCGCCGCAGGAAGGCCCCTAGGCCCATCTCCTTATCCCTACCTTGGCACAGCAGTATGAATACTGGAAAATATCCTCCGGTGGGAAAGTTTAAGCATTGTATTTAGCAGCACAGGGAAAAGCCGGATGATTCAAAACAGAACTATGCTGCCAGCAAACATAAGATCAACAACTGTACAAAATGCAGAAAAGAACCTGTTTAGAAATTCACATGAATGCTCAGCAATTGCTGACACTCATTTACTGCATGCAGGTTTTGTGAAACAGTGCCCTGTCTTGTCTCACCTCCCCCAACACAATCTATAACTAACCTCAAGTTCTGAAAAGCATTGAAAATTTGACTGAAGATAGCTTTCATTTATTTTCACTTCTCCATTAAACTGAATTCCCAAGCCCACAACAAGAATAGCTCACAAGAGTTCTGCTTTACTGAGGAAATTGGTGATTTTACCAACTAACTTCTCTTATGATGAGCACACTGTAAAATAGTGCACAGGTTCTTTTTGTCTTTCCCCTCCTCGTCTCTCCTACCCGGACATCTTAATTTTTACATCCCCTTTTCCTCCTCCAAACACTCGCTACTCTAGCACTTGCAAGGAAGAGAGCAGAATCTGCAACAAGTATTTTCAGTTGACAGTGCTAGATAATTTAAGTTCTAGATAATTTAGTATTTACAGATTTATAGGAACCTTACTCAACTATTGGCTAGAAGCATCTTTGCTTACTTATATCCTGGCAAAAAAATTGTACAACATAACACAGCTTTTCCACAACACTCCTAGAACATGTTAAAAGACAGGTAATTCAACTCTGGAAACCTCTCCTTTAGAAGAAATCGTCTAAGAGGGAATGATCACGAGATTACAAAGAAGAAAGTCAGTTTGTGACAATTCTCATTTCATGTCTCTTTCACACTTGAGGAAAGCAGGACACCAAAATAAACCCATGTAATTAACGTAACCCATTTCACATCAATGGCAGGACAATAACCATGGAAAGAGTTAATCTACCTGTCAGAGGGAGAGACAGCAGCAGCAATGAGAGACTGGCATTTCGAATGTGGTTTCTGCTTCAGTCTCTACTGGTAAGAGGTTAACACAGTGGTTAACTGGTTAGCTGTGATCAAGCGATTAAGAATCACACACAAAACAGCACAAAAGGGGTAAGAAGCCAATGAAAATAGGGAAAGGACAGGCCAGAATGGGAAATTAAGTCTGAAATTAGATCATCTTGGTCAAATAAATTTCACTGTCACATCTGGAAAGCACTCTGAAATACTCTAAAAGCTTCATGGAAAATGTGAAGACAGGACTGGACTCACACCAGCTTACTTGTGACCTAAGTCAAGCCCCAAATTTATCAAAGTAGTTGGTCTGTGCTATTTTTATATACAAAACATACAAATATATTCATGCATGTCTTTATATCTGTATGCACACAGATGCTAAGCACATATGGGGAGAGAGAAATTCCAGCAGGCAACGCACTCACCTAAGATTTGACTTGCCTTCTAGAGATTTCATCTCTTTTTCTCTCCCTCGCTCTCTCATTAACAGAGTCTACTTCGAAATTCCAATTCATGTTAAAATATTTATGTCAGGAATATGGTCAATTTTTATCCCCAATGAGCTCCTGCTTAACAGGACACCTACTTTAAAGAAGGAGAAAAAGCGCCATGGAATTAAAGCTCATTTAGTTTAACTCCCATCATAGAAAATACTGAAATAAGTAGACTCCAAAAATAACAGAAGCAGTGACTGTCACAATGGGTTTGTCAAGAATGGATACAAGTTGACTTGATCAGGGCTTCCAGCACTGTCTCATATAACATTTTCATGAGTAAGATGGAAATTTATTCCCTTAACAGTTGCATCTCATTCACACTGTTGGTTGCAAGCACTGTGCATAAGTGATCCTTTTTTTCTTTTTTTTTAATTCTTAGAAAGTGCCAAGTTTTAGACAGCCCCAGAAAATTCTTAAAAAAAAAAAAAAAGCCCTTAAATTTTCTAGAAATATTTTTAATGATTGTTGGAAAGTTCCAGAGTTTGGAAGGATCCAGAAAATTCTAGAAAAAAAATATAGAAGATTCCAGACCATTCCAGGATTTTTTTTTATTATTCTTGGAGAGTTCCAGGATTTGATCAGCTCCAGAAATTTATTAAAATTCTTAGAAAGAGCTAGACATTTGGAAAGTTCTAAAAATTTCTAAAGAATGCTAGGAAAGTTTCAGGATTTTTCTAGAAAGATTATTAGAAAGTTCCAATTTTTTAAATCCTTAGGAAATCATTAATGGGGGGGTCCAGAAATTCCTTTAAAAAACTTGGAAAGTACTAGGACTCAGAAAGTTCCAGAAATTTGGAAAGCACCAGGAATTTTTTTTTTTAATTGTGAGGTTTCTGAATTTTTTTAAATCTTGTGCATTCCAACATTTCCTAGAAACATTCTTAGCATGTTCCAGAAAATAAATTTAAAAGGAACTTGGAAAGTGCTAGAAAATTCTAAAAAAAAAAATCTTGGAAAGTTTTAAAAATGTCCGAAAAATCTTGGAAAGTTCTAGAAATTTGGAAAGGGCCAGAGATGTCCCCCCCGAAGTTTTCAACCGCTTTCCCAAAACCTTTCAAAATTTTTTCCAAATTCAAAAAAGTTTTAAAATTGTCTTATTAAAAATCTTTATTTTTTAAAAAATCATTGAATTGAAATTTTCATAATTTTTCAAAAGATTACATTTTAAATATTTTTCAAAAATGTTTTCAGGATTTTTTTCCAAAAAAGCATTTCAAAAACAGAACATTTTCTAAAAATTATTGTACTCTCCACTACTGGAAAAATAAGCATTTAGCATACTCTTACCTTCCAAAATCTGCTCTTCATTAATGTTTTATTAATCTGCATCTTTTAGGTTAAGGATGCAGTCCCATCTCAACGCAATTATACCCATAAAACTAACTGACGCAGCATCCTGTACAGTGTATTGGTCCCCTAGCTCTAAGTACTTAGTGCCTCAGCGTTCTTCATGAATTGTTCTCATAACAATACGTCCACTGCTGCTTAATAAACTCACTTAATTTTATTAAGGTTTCTTCATAACATTTGGTAGAGAGGATTCTCTACATTTTGCCAACCTTTATAGGACACCTTCCCAACTGGTCAACCCAGGACCTTTTCCCAATATTGGACTACTGTGCCTGTGTGCAGCAGTCTAGTATAAATACCAACACACTTGTATCAGCCATTGCTTTACAGACTGCAGTTTTGCTTTCCTAAAAGCATTCTAAATGCTATAATGATTTTGTGATATCTTATAAACCTCAATAAGTGCAAAATACCTCTGGTAAAAATCTGTCTCCTTTGACTAGTGATGTAATTACACCAGTACAAATCTGACACTCCACAACCAACTACTCTGCACACCCATCATCTACTCAAAYTGTGCTTATTTATTTTATGACTCAAGAGGAAAAAAAACAAGAGAGAAGACAATAGAATCACTAGAAATAAATGAAGTACTGTAAAATTAAGCTAGTTATTGTTAAATAGGCCAAAGTAGTATATAAAGTAACAAAACAAAGAACAGTAAAAGCAATTTAGGAAGATAAACTGGTAAGCAAAATGATGTGGAATTTATCCCAGTAGACTCTGACTACCTGACAGTATAACCGCTGACACCATAAGCAGTGCTGTGGGGGTGTGTTTTTTTAAGTTTTTTTAAAATACACTCCAAATTCACAAGCAGCTATAAAAATAAGTTATTGAAAGCACAAACAACAAAACATGGACAAAAATAACCATTTTCCATTTTCATCATTCCCATGCTAGGTTTAGACTGAACATACTTGGACATAACTAATTTTCAAAAAAAGTCACAATTCTAGGGCTAAACCAGAAGTAATACAAAGCAATGTTTCAAGGTCTGCAAGAAGTAACTCACACTCATTACTAAGTGTAACTCATTAATGTAAATCATTAGAAGGCTTTTATTCATCCCAGTCTGTTTGATGATTTCCAATTCTGCAAAGCCTCATTTTAAGGAATTTTAAATCTCATTTTAAAAGAATGTAGCCCTTTTAAGTACTATATCCTTCTGAAGTCATAATTACCTTATTGACTTAGCCGTTCTGTTTCTGGAAGGAGACTGCTCAAGACACCATACTTTGTTACAGTACAAATACTGCAGCTTTAGAATTGGTCAGTCTGGACTGTATCCAAACCACAAGTGCATGTAGAAAAGATCCTCATCAACAGCATTCTGCTGTGTTTCAGTGGCTTTATGCACAAGGCTGGCGAGAAGAGTTTTGCCCTGCCTGCATCCCCAAGAGAGGTCCAATGCAGAGAGAAGTATTTGTAAAGGAAGGACAGATAAGAAAGAATCGAAGGGGGGGGGGGAGGAAATCCACTTACCTGCCATTTTTTTTGATGTATGTTGCTAAATAACCATGGTCTTCCCAGTTATGAACTGTTTCTGTCATTCCCTGCTCCTGAAAAATGGGCTGTAGAGCTTTAAGAACGGCATTGCAATCAGCTGCAAGATTAAGAAAAAAAACAACACACATTATTAGTGAGGATTTCCCACTCAAATCATTCTTACATTCAACTAAAAAAAAAAAAAAGCACCATTCTTGCTAGCTGCCTGGAGTACTCCTTCCGTTCCATCTGAACAGTATCTTTTGAGCTTACAGCCTGGCCTCACACCAGAAGCAGAAGTAGCAAAATATTATTATGTACCTTCTTCACCCACAGACATTTTCCCAGGCCACAGAGGTTGCAACMTAGTTTTCTTTTAAATTATTGCTTTTCCCTGAGCAAAGCCTCTATCTGCAGTACAGGTACCAAGAGTATTTTTATTGGGGCTACCATTGCTCACCTATTGCACTATCTTCCAAGCAAGCACCTGTTCATGTATTTTTTTCAACCACTTACTAAAAATAAATAAATAAATWAAWAAAAACCCTTCCCCCCYAGATAAACTGCAGCACTGAATGCAATACCAGCAATTTAGCAGTTTCCCTAGCTTACAGCTTAATGTTTTTTTCCACAGGCACTGACCAACTAGACAAGACAAGCTGACTACCCACTCTGGATAGTGGTCATTCTTTCTCCTGTCCCCTTCCGGATCTAGGCAAAGAGGGAAGCCTCAAGCTTTCCAAACCCCATATAGCTTACTCTCTGTGCAAAGCAGTATAAGCAAATGCTAATGCACAGAAACATGAAGTACAGATGCTTTCACTTCCACCCTGACATCTGTCAAAACATACAATTTCTTTCCTCAACATTCAGACCCTTGAATGCATTTCAGTGCAGGAATAGGAGGACCAGGAAGATGTATGAAATTCCAGGATTTACTGGATCTTTGAGACCACTTCCTTAAATGTTTTTGAGACCACTTCCTTAAACGTAAGGTTTGCTTAAAACAGTGATTTAAGAAAGCTGAAGAATGAAAGAGCACAAATGCCATTCCACCATTTCAGCAGATGGCAGGGACTGGTTGTGTGAAGGGCGTCACCCCTCGAGCTATTCTCACCAAGAATGAGTCACGCCACTCTCTCATGAGTGCTTCTGCCACTCTCTCATGAGTGCTTCTCCGTATCACAAATGGATTGAGTACCCAGGGAGAAAAAAAGCATCCTTTTCCTAACATCCAGAACAAAGGAGGATCTCAACTGAAAATGCTGTGGAAAAGGCATCTCAAACACACACAAAAAAATTGGTTTGGGAATAACAAGAAAAGTTATAGTGATGGTAATTATGGACAAATCATCCTCCCATTTTTGAAGATAACTGTATTTCTTCAGTTAGAACAAACAGACTTCAAAAGCGTCAAAGTTGGGGTACACAAAATATATATTTTTTAAAAAAATAATCTTCATTATGACTATTTCAGACAATGCATTCAAGCAAGTTTCCCCAAAATAAATCATGAATTAATTCACTGTGCAAGTTAAAGGATTCTGGTAAAGCTATACAAGAATGAGAACAAAACTGGCAAGATTGCATCATAGCAGCTAGTGTGTGCCAATAACAAGACATACAATATTAACCCACRGACTGTCCCATTGGGACAGGTATCATCATTTTTGCTTTACACAAACCATACAAAAAGAGACACACACACCACCCTAAGCCCCTACAGTCATCCAATAGGGCAATAGCATAACCAGGATTTGGAGTTATTCCATGAGAGAAATCATCTGGAGGCATGGTTTATAACCAAATGCTTCCAGTACTGACACATTGTTTTTTTTCCCCTAAACTATTGTTTTGTTTTACTGCTCTCCCCACCACCATCCAAATGCATATACCTTAGAATCCAATCAGTGCAGCCTACAGGTCTTATCAACGATAGTTTCCAGAACTTTAATGGTTTCTGCAAGCTTTAAAGATGATTTAAAAAAAAAATTTTTTTTCATACCAAATAAATAATGTAATGTCCACCTCATCCAGCATATGCAGGGAACTCCACAATAGACCAAACTACCTATCTGATTACTTGAAACCTRCGTGTTTGCTCATCTGTAAAGCCTGGACTCAGTTATCCCTGTATGTTTTACCAGAAAGACTGAAATAACAAAAAAGTATTTCCCTTATTTTTCTCTACACAAAGTCAGTGACTTAATTCCTCAATCTCTTGCCAAGAAAATTTGTTGCAAGTGGAAAGGCACTGTTTCTTACTGCTGCTACTACCTGATCTTGAATTCATGTTCCAAGATAAGTATTTACTTTTCATCTTCTGACTCACTAACTCCCCATGTTACAGCTTATGGCTAATGAGAACTAACAAAAACCAAACAACAACAAAAAACCCACCCCCACACACCCCACAAACACACAAGTTCTGTTGGACAACAGTGAATAATTTAACTGCTGGCACAGTTATTACTCTCTGTCAGTATCGCTACCCATGATTTTTACCCTCACTGATGAAACGCCACCTATACACTCTCACACACTCCACTCTACCACAATGGCTCTTTTCTTCTTTCCTATCCTCCTGTCAAAATCCACATAATTTATGCCAGCTAAAATACAGTGAGAGCAATTTCAAGTTTTTATACTTGCTTTCCAGCATGAGTCAGGTACCATCATGTTGCAGGCAGTAATTAAGGCTCCAAATGCACAGGTTATTCACCCACCGACTGAGAGTTACAGTAGTGATAAGTGGGGCTCGCAATCAAGCCAACATATTTGGGGGATATTATGAGCACAAAGGAAACTGGATCATAACTACAGCTGCAGTTCTGAAACTGCTTCCAGTTCCTGCAGCTTTCCACCAGGAAGGGGAGAAGGGCTCCCCCCCCCCTTTTTTTCAAAATCAACTTTAAACATTCAGCTTCTGAAACACATCAGCTCTTTCATTTTGGGGCAGACAGAAGCAGCTATTCCAAAGCCAATACATTCACAGAGAATTTTTGGCACTTCAGACATCTGGTCCCCTCTTTTCACTTGCCATTTGCTTCCTTCCCCACTCCTTTATCTTCTGCTTCATCTTTCCTAACACCCACGCTCATTTCCTCATTTCAATTTATTTCTTATAGGATTACCGGAACAACGTTAGACAATAATTCATATTAACAATGCACACCGTCTTCTTCTAGCCAGCAAAACAGCATGAAGCCCAAACAAAACTAGTATGAATAACTCCCAGACCACTTGAGTTCTGCTGCCCCTGCAAAATGCTGAAGTAGTAAAGATGACACAGAATAGATTTTCTGGAAGAACTCATATGCTCATGCTATTTAGCCTGCTTCAACAGCTTCAAGGATGCCTGTTGGGTGCATCTTGGCAGAGACTGTAGGATAAGTTATTACAAATATTCTTCTGCTCCAAGAAGATACCAATCCCTCATCTTTCCACAACAGACTTTCTTGCTAAACAACCAAGCACAAACTCACCTTTGAGTTCTTCCTACTACATGATTAACTTCAGGAAAGTAAGATATCAGCATGCTCCCTTTCTTTAAGTTTCTTTTTTGGTTATACCACATAAGATTTGCCTTGAAGGGCTAATTAATTCCCCAAAGTTGGAAGACTCCTTTTGAAATTTTTTGACGCATCACTGAATTGCYCAAAGGCATCAGGAAATTTTAGGAATCTCAAGGTCTCTCACCTAAATCCACTTGCCACCACCCTCATTCCAAGTTCAGATATGCTATATCAAGTGTTGATACCTGAAAAGGACAATAGCAATTAAAGCAATAGAAACACCTCTAAATCTAGATCAAAATGTTAATGTGAATTAATAAGATTTCTTCCTATTCAGGAACAAGGGACTCAAACTCAGGTTACCAAGTGTGAAATATTGCTTTAAGCATTTGATAATTATTTGCAAAAAGGACTGAAAGGGCCCAGAATTTCAACTCCAGAGAGCAGAAACAAAAACATCACATGGAAGATCTGTGAAACTTATCTCGAAAGGTATAATGTCCAGTTGGTTTAAACCAGACAGTTTTTGAATCCCAATATATTTCTAGAAGAGACAATTTCAGTCACAGACATTCCTCTGAAGTTTTAGCAGCCAGGAAGCCATCAATTGACGGTGATCTGTGAACATGAGTATTGCTTAAAGGCCAAAGATACTTTAAGTGTCTATTCTGGCCTCATGCATAACACTGGCCAAAGTTTCATCCAGATACTCCAACACTGAGCTCAGTAATCTGTTATTGAACAAAACCATCTCTAAAAATAAAATATTGTTTTGATTTAAGGCCTCCTCATACCAGAGCATTTACAAAATCTTAGCAGACCATGGGAACAGATTAGCTCTCACTTGAAAATGTTCACTTCAAGTCTGACATTTTTTTTCTTACCCTGATTTGGAAATGGTTGGTTATGTTCTATTTTTGCTTGCTAGAGGGAAGAAAAGAAAGGCAAAAAACACCCCACACAACAGAACATATTAAAGCAATTCCACATGCCTTTACAGTTCTGATGCATTTTCCCTTTTAATAATAATAATGAGAAGTCAAATGAAYGGCTTCATTAAGAGATAGCGTTCGTTAGGAGCCAAAATGCAAAATATACTAATAGCAAAACAACAATCTGAACACTGACAGCTTGTTTCAGAACCACCTAAATTAATCATTCCATATATTACATCATTGTGTTGTACAAGTCTGAAATTCTCATACATGGGTGTTTTACCTATACCCTGGAATTCTACAAAAACCTCATGGAGAAAGCAAACAGAAACAAGAAAGACTATTTCAGGAATGAGCAATAAAGAGAACATGCCTGAGAAGTGATTCATTTTTAGCCAGGTCAGGTTCCAGGGCCAATTCAAGCGGGCAGCCGGGTACAGGGCAGAACTGCGTCACAGAGTGCCTTGAGCCTGCTGTGGCACCATACCCCAACTGCTCCAGCAGCCAGTATGCAGAAGGGAAGGGGGACCACTCACAGTGCCTCTTTCCACYCCCACTTATTTACAGAAATATAGGTTTCGGGAGGTCTCACATTCTAATGCTAATACTGCTCGAGGCATTGTTTTCAACATCAGTTTTATTTCTCAGCCTCATTCATATCTGTTCATCCAGGAAAACCTCCCAAATTAGGGGTATATTACAGAAATGCTCAGTGAGCAAAATGCTCATGATTTTTAAAATCCAGGACTAAGTAGAAACTTCAGGCTCAAGTGCCTCTATTTCAAGRATCCTAATATTCTTTTAGGCACTAAAAGAAATAGAGAAAAACACACAAAAGAAAAAAAAAAACAACACAGCCATACATACATACAGGATCAGTTTATGGAAAGCCAGCCACCTTGTCTTCCTACTAGGACTTCTCCTCTCCCCTCCCCCCAGTACATTATAATTTGCAGACAGCTAATTATCATTTAGTCACCAATCCTTACAGGACAATCTATTTTTTTTGAGGTTTTAAATTAAGTTGTGCTTTTTTTCCTTTTTAAAAGCATCCTACTGCATAGACGTGTGTGGAGCACTCTCATAGCTTAGAAACATATTGTCTAGAGAAGTTTCCACAGAAGTATCACAG
>NW_020448241.1:505924-507435 GCF_003343035.1 Apteryx rowi
AAAAAAAAAAAAAAAAAAAAGCACAAACCAAGAATGTAAGAAACTCCCTTCCCAACCAGTGTTTTCATTACTCCTCAAGACAAAGCAGCTAGCTTTTGCTTGACATGTTAACAGAAGAACAACTGGCTTTAGCAACCCATGTCTCTCCTGGTACTAAGTTTGGAAATCTAATAGAAACACCATAACAGGCAAAAAAAGCCTTTGTTTTGTGCTTGCTAGCTTTGTGCAAGCAGAGAACAGCAGGAAGCAGAAATCTATACCAAAACTATTCCCTTCCATTAATTTGCACCTGTGAGAAGCAATCAACTCCTCACATTGATTTATACATACAAGTAGGCAACCATGCATGGCATTGGATGAGGTGTRAAAAGAGGGTGGAAGTGACCATTTACTATTTATTCTTCTATGAGAAAGCAGATCAGCTTCAAGTTTCCCTGTGCATTTACTCCATGTCATTATTCTATATTATGAAAGGCAAGTGTAGACAGCTGCTTCTTCCTAAGAAGTTTTCCCAGATTTAGTGTTCTGCACTCCTACTCCAAGGACTTCAGACTACATAATGAACACAGAACACAGCTGCAGCAAATCAAGCTACACTGTGCCACAACACCAAATGCATGAACTTACTGGCACATCTGTGTAGTCACCACAGTTACTATAGATCATCCAGCGCATCTGAGTCTCCATTTGGAAGCGATACGAGTAAAATCATTATGAATTAGAATGAACTCTCAAAAGATTAAACACACCCAGCTACCAACAGGAGAACTCATTCCCCTCACTCTCCCCCCCACAAAACCACCACTCCATCAATCCAGATCACTAAGGAAAACATATAAAAATACCTGCCATAAGATTACAAATATATTCCTGCCAGACACCAAAAGTCATGAATTCAGTATTTATACCATTTCTTACAGTACACTATTTTTTCCTTGTGCCTAGCTAAAAACTCTGTTCCTCCAGCAACAACCACCTTTCTCTCTCCCAGTGCTCTGCACAAGTTAAAAGTAACCCACCTCCTCCATCATCCATGGCTACACACCATCTTCCAACAAACACCCAAAGTATCCAACTGATCAAGAACTGAACTCCAAGTGCTTTTTCCTATGTTGACTAATGCCAATCTAAGACTGCACTGCTGTCAAAGGTGGTAGCAGTGTTTGCAACATCTATTTTAAGAGATAGCATTGATATAAAAAGGGGTGGGAGGTAAGAAGTGAACAGAGTGTTTAAGCCAAAAGTGTTCAGAACTGYATCCTTTAAGCAACCCTGTGTTTCACTCAAGGTTTGTTTTTTCTACCTTATGCCATAATTCTGTAGCCATCCCTCTGTTGCGCAGCCAGCTCAGGTACAACATAACATCATAGAAGAAGGCTGAAAACTGGTCACTGCTCGTGGGAGGAGAAAGGCTCCTACTCCTCCTGAAGACCTGAAGCTGAAGAACAGGTTTAGTGCCCTCCAGGATGAGGAGGAGATGGGCATGGCTGCCAGGGAAGTAACCGGGACAA
>NW_020448241.1:510895-526732 GCF_003343035.1 Apteryx rowi
CGCCTGGATGCAATCCTGTGCAATGTGCTCTAGGTGACCCTGCTTGAGCAGGGGGGTTGGACTAGATGATCTCCAGAGGTCCCTTCCAACCTCAGTGATTCTGTGATTCTGTGATTATCACAGAATACTTGAGGTTGGAGGCACCTCTGGAGATCATCTAGTCCAATCCCCCTGCTCAAAGCATGGTCACCTATAGCAGGTTGCTCATGTCCACATCCAGTCAGGTTTTGACTGTCTCCAAGGATGGAGACTCCACAACCTCTCGGGGCAACCTGTTCCTGTGTTTGACCACCCTCACAGTAGGGAAAAAAAAAAAAAATCTTTTGTTTCCATGGAATTTCCTGTATTTCAATTTGTGCCCACTGCTTCTCATCCTGTTGCACTGGGGCGCCACTGAGAAGAGTTTGGCTCCATCTTCTTTACTCTTCCCCATCAGGTATTTATAGACATTGATCAGATCTCCCCTGAGTCTTTTCTCCTCCAGGATAAGAGTTCCAGCTCTCTCAGCCTCTCCTCATGTGTCAGATGCTCCATTCCCTTGATCATCTTTGTGACCCTTGCCTCAACTGGCACCAGGACAACCATGTCTTGTACTGGGGAGCCCAGACTTGGATCCAACACTCTAGATGTGCCCTCACCAGTGCTGAGTAAAGGGGAAGTATCCCTTCCCTCAACCTGCTGGCAACACTCTAATGCGGCCCAAAATAGCATTGGCCTTCTCTGCTGCAAAGGCACATGTTCAACTTCTTGTCTGCCCAAAGCCTCCAGGTCCTTCTTTGCAAAGCTGTTCTCCAGCTGGTTGGCTCCAGTCTGTACTGGTGCCTGGGGTTGTTCCTCCCCAGGTACAGAACTTTGCACTTTCCTTTGCTGAATTTCATGATGATCCTCTCTGCCCATTTCTACAGCCTGTTGAGGTCCCCCTGAATGGCAGCACAACCCTCTTGTTTAATTAGCCACTCCTCACAGTTCTGTATCATCTGCAAACTTATTGATCCCATACTCCAGGTCATTAATGCACACACTGAGCAGTATTGGCCATGGTATCAAACCTTGGGGTACAACCACTAGCAACTGGCCTCCAACTGGATTTTGTGCTATCCTGAAACCAGCAGTTGAGCCAGTTTTCAATCCACCTCACTGCCCATTTATCTTGTCCATACTTTACTTGTTTGAATATGAGGGTGTTATTGTCCACAGAGCCAGACATCTCAGAGAGGGTCATTAGGTTGGTCAAACATGATCTCCCCTTTGTTAATCCATGTTGACTACTCCTAAATGCCTTTATCCTTAACATGTTTGGAAATGGCTTCCAGAAGGATTTGCTCCATCACCTTCCCAGGGATCAAGGTGAAGCTGACTATCCTATAGTTCCCCAGATCTTCACTCTTGCCATTCCTGAAGATAAGGGTGATACTTACTTTCTTCCAGTCCCCAGCTCCTTCTATCAGTTACACTGGAAAAATTGTTTGCAGAGTCCCACAGCTAACTGAACAAGGTGGCCCGAGGGAAGCATCACATCTTCCATAGTCTTCTATTCCTTCCATTATCTTTCCCACATGCAGGAGCCTTTGTCTTCCCTCCACCCCCCACCACAAAGACGTTAGTGGAACCACAGCTTCGGACACAAACAAAACCAGGGGAAAGAGGAAGAAAAATATTTAACTGGCCCAATAAGAACRTCTTCCTACAAGTTTAACTTTGCTTTTAGCTTCAGGTCACTTATACTATTACTTTAGTAATAAACAATGACCAGAGCAAAAGAAATATACTGAGGCTTTCAGATAGCACTAGCATACGAACAGTCTCCAAGATGGCTCAGAGCTGTGCATCACCGTTGTGAAAAATAAGCTATTTAGAATGTTTTGCCTAAGTTTAAAAAAAAAAAAAAAAAAAAAAAGTAAAGAGATCAGAACTACACAAAGCATAACCACTTTTTTTCCTAGCTCTTCATGTTCAACCAAAAAAAAAAAAAAAGTACATGAAGGTACATGACCAGTAAGTCAATACATAAAACACTGAGCAAGAATTCAGCTGGAAGTGACTGTATGATAGTGACAAACAGGAAGTGCTCTGCTTCAGTCTTTGCAAGCTGCATGAAGTGTGCATGCGTATTAAAAAAGCAAGCAAGCATTGCTAGGGATCCTGTCTGTTGACCTTCTGTTATTTGAAGGTCAATAATATAAAGAATCACCACTTCCCACCTTCCCTTTGAACTCTGGCAAAGAGAGGTTTGAGTTTTATTAGTTTTACCAGCTCTTTCACAAGAGAGATGAATGCAAGTTTCCAGTCACATTTAAGCAAATAATTTACCAAAAACAGCAACAAAAATTGGACAACTAGAGGGTCTATCACCTTCATCTATTTCCATGGATAGAGAATTACATTAAAAAGAAGTTGCTCTTTTATTCTTCCTCTATCCTGTTTCATATATGAGGCTAACAGAAAACTTAGTCAACCATATGCATAAAACCAAAAATGATCTTATGCAGTTAAGCAGTCCACATTATTTCATGAATCTCACAGTTCCTGAAGGTTTCTGCAACCTCAGTCTCAAAAATAAATACAGACATCAGTGAGGCTCAAGCTTAGGTTTGTGTTTCATGAGGGCATAAAGTTCCAGTTGTTGTGCTACAATATTAAGAATATGTTACCAAATTGTAGAATAATGGCATTATCACATCTCAAAATAACACCAGGCTGTACAATGAGTAGGACACAGGTCCAAAACAGTACTCCGCACAATAGTCTTAACACTGACTGCAAGTCAATTTTGTAAGCTATCTTTACAATCTTAAATTCAACACCCGGAATCAAAGCTGCTGTTCTCCTATATTCTGAGGAGTGGTATGGTAGAATGTTTTCACAAGCAGTATTAAAAAAAGTGAATAAATAATCAAATTATATCCATTTAGTTTTTAAAAGCAAAAACTCTTCTGAAGAGGATAAACAGCAAAGTTCTTCTAGGCGGACAGATAATGCAGTTAAAAGAACTTATTATTCCGGTATGTTTAATCACAAAACAGCACAATGTGGAATTTTAATTCAATCACTAAGACCAGAACACTAAGACCAGTCTGCTAGAATACATCCCTGAATTCCCACTCTTCTTACCTAAATCTCCCCCAAGATTTCAGTCAAATACGTCACTTAAGTGAGGAAGTAAATAATGCTAACAAGGTTGTGCAATCCAGTGGTGTCCTAGAGGCAGAAATCCTTGCATCAAGGAGCTTTCCTTCTCCTAATGTCACTTCTGTCACACATTAAACCTGAAGCAGAAGAACAGTTTAGCACCATACTGTAAAAAGGACTCAAGCATGCAACTGTTTTTTGTCATTCTTATTCTAAGCGACTGCCACACTGTACATTTCTGGCTGCAATGATCATTCTACATCTATTTTATGGCTTGGTGCTTAATAACCATCTGTTCAATGCTTTTAAAAATGCAGCAGAAGCATACAACCCAGGTAAAGGATACACCACAGAGAGCACACCAAAGTCAGGGGGCAAAATGAATGGACTAAGAAACATTATACAGTTTAATCACTTAGCACAAAACATTACTTTTTTGTTTTGTCTCCCCCCGCCCCAAACCAGTTTAACAGCCCTTTAGGTGAGCCAAATGGCAAGGTGAAACATCAAGAAAGGTTTTTTATAAATTAGATTCTCATATGTGCAGGCATCTTCACTTACAAGCAGACAAGGGATTACCTATACAGAGTACACAGTATTCCTTTGAACACATTCAGCATGCAGTACGTGAACTCATAAAACATTTATATTCAGTTCCAGTCTCAATCCAGTGAATTTAAAGTGGATTTAACACACAGTTTTAAAAATCCAGTTATGCCAAGGGGTTGCAGTATCTCCAGAATGCTTTTTATATCAACACTTAAGATACTGGAACTTAGAATTTAAGTCTATGCAGCCTTTCAGTTTGCAATCAGGATCCCAGCATAACATATCCCTTCATATTCCTGGTCTTCAATTTTCCTTACCCCTTGTTCTGATCCCCTAAGGGACTTCATTTGTACCCAAGAACTCAGAAATTTCACATCTGACTGTAAACGAATCGGATTTCAGACAGCCAAAGACCAGAACTTCACTAGAAGCACTTGCCAGCACCATTCTGAAATGCTATGAAAAAAGCTTCACACATGAAACACTACACAAGTAGTAGTTTGTCTGTAATGGTATGAATCAGATCATGGCAACAAAAAGAGTGCCTTATACTGGTTTACTGACTCTCTTTAAATGCAAGTCTTACCTACATAAATCACTTTCTTAGGCATTATGTGATTATTATTATCACAATTTCTTGTGATAAATAGTAACAAGAAAGCAAGCGCCTTGCACGTATGAAGTTGTTAGTTACACTAGCAAGCCTTTTAAAACACAGAGGAAGTTTCGGCCACAGCCACATATACATTGAAAAAGCCAGAAGAAAACCTCTTCTGTCAATTTAGAGGTTATTTACACTTGAAGACTAACTTAAGATYAGGCATAGATATAAAAGCACTTATTAATAAAATTTCGTAATGGGGGGGAAATAGGGGAAAGAGATCTTAATATCTCAACAAACAACAAAAAAAAAAWTTTATTTTCCTGTCAGCTCACAGGCACACATCCTAACATATTTTGGACTTGTGAAATGCCTCCAATGAGACCCTGATGATCTTGTCCCACTTTTTAAGAGCACTCAGTGGTAGGGAAGGATAAATCCTACTGATCAGTGTAAGGTGTAGCTCTACCTGGAGGATTGTTACATATACACCCACACACTAAAGTACTGATTATATTTTTTAAGCTGTGCAGACTGAATCAAAGAAAGCTTAAAACAGGTTGCTTCCATGAAGCAGCTCAGTTTTGTTATTAAACTTGCAATAAATGTAGCGGTAAGTGTACTTACTGGTCTCCAAAATTCTACTCCCCAGAACCTCTACCCAGTTGCTTGCATGAGGAATACCTGCCAGAGTTCACAAGGGCACCAGGTATTATTCAAGACCTCTACCTTATGCCATCATCCTGCAAAGATCTCTGCAGTTACAAAGAACCACCCATCCCAAAAGTCTCCCTGAAAATCTGTACCAGTGCAAGCAGACAAGCAATCAGACTCAGTAGTCACTGGCCTACAGGAGAGTTCAATTAACTTGCCATCAGTAATAAAATACCCAGAGAAGGGAAAAAAACTGCAAAGAAACCTTTCCTTATAATGATAGCTGACTTAAAAGAAGCCAGCAAAGTCAAGTTGAAAATATTTGCAGCATGTCCAAATCTGAAACAACTTGAGAGGAAAGAATGAAGATACAAAGAAAATAAAAGTCCAGAATCTATATATTTGTTTTATTTGCAAAAACCTCCTCATGACTGAGGAAAGTTTTAGGTGGGAAGCACCAAGCACTGCAAACAAACTTTTCTTGACTCATTTACTGCCCAAATATAGCATCCTGCTTGTAGACTCATCACCATCCAAAGGCTCAGTTCTGATGACTCCTGTGTCACAATGCACTAATGAAGTTTAAAAACAACCTACCACAGAGAAGGGTGTTTTCTTATTATTTCCTTGTTTGAGTTTGGCAAAGCTTTTAGCAACCCTCATGTCTGCTAGAATGATTTTGGGGACCATTTCCAGCTAGCTATTAGAGAAATGTTTTTCAATTAAGTAGGGCGAGTCCTACAGGAACATTCCACAGAATCTTCTTGTGGGAACTGAGAAAAATAAGTTTAAGACGCTGAACATGCCAAATTCTGACACTCAGGACAATTCTGAAGGACAAAGTACTGAAGTAATGCCTCTTCAGAAACAAAAGCAGAAAGAGGATAAAAGCAGAGAACTGTTGTGTCACAGTAACTTTCATGAGTACAGATTGATCACAAACAGATTTTAAAAGTGTTAAAAAGAAGTCTCTCTCCCATTCACTTTTTCAGCTATTTCACTCCTCTAAGAAGTTGCACACGTGCTCATATAGTAAGGGTGCAGAAAGGAAGATTAGAAGTCTACCAAGTTTTTCCTACGCAAGTGTTGGATCAAAAGCCACTTGCTCCTACATAATTTAAAACTTTCAAGAAAACAAAATGGAGGGGGGAAGAAAAAAAAAAAAAGCTTTTAGTACCTTCCTCCATTATTTCAGGCTATAAAAGCTTGTAAGATCTAATACTGATGTCTAATTCTTTCCTCACGTTTTTTTTAAGAGTTGGATGAAAAATGAGAAATAGGTCTAAGAAAGACTTTTCCAAATGCTGCTCCTCTTAGTTTAGCCAGTGCTACCAATGAAAACAACTGACAAGCAAGTACCAGTTAATTAAAATACACACCAAAAAGATAATTACAGCGGAAATTCTGCACACACACACAAAACAAAACAGGACCACCGATTCATGGGAAAAGCAAGTACCACTATTAATCCACTGTGAAGAATGCAAACACTTATGGAGCATGCTATACATAATGCTGCAGCAGACCTGAGCTTTAACTTTGGCTTCTCAAGGGCAGAAGGCTTGGTCCTTCCCACAGTTACATGCAAGTAACATGGCCCAACCTGAGGAATCAAACCCAGGCCAGACACGCCCCCGCTCCGCCTGCCCCCTCCTCCCAAAGGAGCAGCAGCAGCTGGGCTGTCGGCAGAGCAGGGCCCTTCCACACCTGCAATGGAGAACCTGTCTGCTCCTGCTGCTGCAGGGGGCAAGGGGCTGCCTGCCCCCCGGGGGTCTCGCCCTCCTGGCAGCAGCACTTGCTTGTCACTCTGCCCTCTCCTTCATAGCCTGCAACTACAGCTCCCCTCTACGCTCCGCATGGCTCAGCAAGGGAGAGGAAAAGGAAGCAGTTCTGAAGCCAAATCATAGTTACTGAAGTTAGATCACCCCACCATACATCAGCAGGCAAGCGGCAGCTGTTAGCCTATTAGGGTTTTATAATTGCCCATTAAAGTGAATTTAAATCTCTATATTGATTAATTAAGCTTGAACTCATCCCTTGCTAATTTCTAATTAAAGTTTCAGAGGGATTTTTTGTTGTTGATCCTTCAGTATTTTTAATATTCGCAATTATTTTCTGAAAAGAAAAATTGATCTGTATCTCCTGTGATCAYAGCACTTGACTCAGGAAACCAGCATTTTACTATTCTCCCGGTGATCTTTGTAGAACAATGCAAAAACAGGATGACAGGGAACAAGACTGTAATCTTACTGAGGATGACTGATGCTCAGTTTACTATTTAAGTTCATGAGAGCAAGTGCATGCAACAGAGCTGTCCAAGTGTAAATTTAAAAAAATTATTATGGGCAACAATACATAAAAGTGATAGAATGTAACTTGACTCTTCCTGGGATAAAGCTCTGCAAATGACATTATCCATAGCCTAAAATTGAATTTTATTCCAACCTTCAAAATCACACTGAATATCATAGGAAATTATTAAAGTGACACTAGAAACCAGTATCCTGCCTTCTACAAGATGCATTTTCATCTGCATTTTCATGCTGTGAAATGAATGAAGTCTATACTTTTTCTCCCAGAAACAGTACTGTCACCTTTTGCAGTATAATGACTGAACAAAACAAAACACTCTACCAGCTCAGTGAGAGTTCTCCGATGCTACTTGCCAACCAAGTATCTTATCTAGATACACAGCACTTTCTTCAACTATTGTAGGGCTAAATCATTGAACCTTCCTGACGATTTGCTGTAGCAGCAAGTACCGAAAGGCAACACACGCCATTCAGATACGCACTTTTTTCCTCCCTCTGGATAGCTGTATAGAAATGAAACTGATGCACAACTATTCATTTACCACAAGGAGCTGAAGCTCTTGCTCTTACATTTATAGAGCTGACCATTCTGCAAAGGCTAATTTTAGTTGAGCACATATTAGGAAACTTTGTGAAAAGTATTCTAGGGATTGAGCTCCCTTATCATATCTGGGCACCCAGAGGTAATCTGTCCCCCAAGAGTCTCTGCAGCACATATCTACATCACAGCAAAGATATCACTGTCCAGCAGGAGCCCTGTTCACGCCATCATTGATATTTTGTAGATCTTGCTTCAGGATAAGGAAAAAAACATTAAGGACTTTGTAAGAAAGGGGTGGGGGGAGGAAAAGGGGAGACTTTTAAAGCACATGTCCATGGCAGCTTAAGCTGAAGTAAGCCCAAACTTTGTTCTGCCTTCCTGTTTGTCCCCAGCCACATGTTCCTGCTGTCTACTTTTGCATGGTAGCAGTAGTCAGCAGAAAGTCAGCTGAAGGACATATTTGAAAACAAATCACTTTATTTAATTAAAATATAGACAGACAGATAGGTAGGTAGATAGCACATTACTTGTCAGCTGGCTTAGCTCCTGATGTGGAGCTAGAGTCACATTACTCTGTTAGAAGCAGAACTACTGGAAGACAGTTGTGTTTTCCTAAGTTTATATTAAAAGTGTTGGGGGGGAGGCACAGCAGCATCAAATAGTTTCTTTTACAGGAGGAAATCATTTGTCAATTGTATTTTCAATTAAGATAAAATATACACTTTAAAAATATTTTTTACCATACCTGGCATCCAATTACAGGTAACTATGATATGACATCCTATTATAGCTATTTTTTTTTTTTTTTAATGCAAGAAGTCTTCCAGAATGGCCTGCAACACTTCACCAAAACTCCTGCTGCTCTGTGATAACTGTGGAAGAAGTATTTATAGGCCTTCACACATAATGGCAGCTGACATTCTTTATGTCAGATTGTTCAGATTTAAAAAACACAAACCTTGGATGTTTAATTTTCTTTCCCCTTCCCTAACTGCTATTTCACACTGTAAGGTTATTATAGGTTTTCTAATACATACAAATTCACTATTCTTCAGTAACAGGAGAAATCTTTGCATACCTGCAGGTATGTGAACTATTTGCCACATTGCTTTGGAGTATCTTCCAACCATCTAAGGCTCACAATACAGATTTTCCAGATTTGCTGCTTGGCCATTTAATTTCACTACAAAAAGACAGAATTTTTTTAAACTCCTAACACCTTAACCTAACAGACTATCAGTATCAAGCAGTTTGTAAAGCAGGAAGCCAGTACTGACATCTGCAAACCAACATTCCCATAAGTCATAAGGCTCATACTACCTTCACACACAGAGCACTTATACACTCTGAGGACTTCCTTTATCTGACATACAGCTTGAAGTTTAACATCTGACAAACGTGTTGTCAACACCTCAACTCCACTAACCTGATTTGCCTCTGCCAGTAATGTGTAAATCTGGAGTCCATCAACTGGCGTATAAAGACCGCTCACACTTGAAACATCACTATCACCTGTTGAAAGAGCTTTCATCCAAAAATGATAAAAAAAGAAACTCAATACAGAGCTTCAATGCTGCTCAGATAATATCAGCTCTAACTCCTGTTTACTTACATGCCTTAGGCCAGTATTATTACCCAGGACCTGACCATCTTCTATGAACACGTTAAACTGATTAGAACTTGTTGTATGTACTTCTCCCTCCTTCCAAGAACACGTATTACTGGGGGTGGGGAGGGCTTTTTAAAGTGGCTGCTATGCATGCCTAAGGCATTTGCTATTAAAAACACAGGGTCAGAAAACCCTGCCTAAAACAGGAAACACTGATGTCAAAAGTACTCTTATTTCCTGTGTGAATTTGCTCCAAAAAGCTCCAAATGAGGCCCTCAGACAATGTCTCCCATGCTGTTACCTCTCACCTTTGCAGGGGACAGTTCCTCTGTGTCCAAGCAAGCAGCCACTGAGCACCTACCATCTTGGCTGAAGATTCAGATGAATACTTATATTTTCAAAACTCCATTCATAAAAACTCACTCTTCTGAACTAAAACATTTTCTGTTGGAAACCATCAAGAGCAGAGAACAAGCTTAGAGTAGCCCATGTTCTTACACAGAAAGCTATTAATTCCTGTATTAATTCCTTCCGACAAGCCAGCTTCATGCTCTGACACATCGAATGCTGCCTCCTGGTCCATGCCTGCCTGAATTAGAAGGTGAAGCCCTGCAGGGCACAGTACAGAACAGCTCAGCCCACATGCTGCCCACTGAGGCTGCCAAAGGAGCACTGACTCTCCAAGTGCAGCTCTAGACTAGCTGCAAACACATTTCAGCCAAGATTCACAACAGGGTCAGAAGCTCCACAGGTCATTTACTTGGGTCTTGCTTAATCTTTATTTACATGGCCTTCATTCACAAGCTGATCTTACTCAAGGAGTCAGCAAATTTTGGTAACCATGACAGAAATTAATACAGTAAATGAAAGAGAGCAGCATACTATCACTGCAGTCAGATGTTTCATCACTTTAGATGACTTAATAGAACTGGTCAAAGTGACAAGGCCCATAAATGCTGTTTCCTCCTCAAAGTTGGGGCATACTCAGTGTGTTTCTACTAACTGCAGCCAGTCCTGACTAAAGCAGCAAACAATGTCTGCCAGAAGAAAGACAAAGACCTAGCATCTCCAATATGTTAGGCAGCCAACAAAAACACCCAACAGAAAACAGTCATTATGAAAGGATATTGATTTAAAAAAACCTGTATTTACAGCCAAGTGCTCATGAAGTATTTTCTGCTGAATTCTCATTTGTAATCTTAGAAACTTCCAGCAAACATTCAGCATCAGTTTAACTCTTTCTCTTTCATACACAAAGTTCTAATAGACCTGTGGAAAAACCCCGCAAGAGATACCTCTTGCATTTTCAACACCAGCTGTCTCTCCCAGCTTTTCTCTGATGTCTCAGAGATGGCAGAGAGCAAAAAACAATACAACACCTCTCCTTATCAGTTAGTGCTCTTAAACACTCCTGTTTCAGTGGGTTTTCCCCTCAGAAAGAGGCATTTTTTAGAAATAGTCTTTAAAGTAGGAAAATGCAACTAAAAGGCTCCAAAGGGATGGAGAACAAAATAAAACCTTGCCATCTCTTCCTCCCCCTGAAAGCTAAGATCAACACAACCAAGAATACGCACATAAAATTGTGTCCTGTTCGATGAAGCAGCTTAAGACTTCCCTAACAAAACAAGGACAAGAGCAGAAATATTAAATTCACTGCAGGTGATCCAAACATTTAACAACTTCATAGCTTAAATAAATGCTTCAGTCACAAAAGAACATTCAATAGACTAGCTTAGCACATGCTATGATCAAGATTCTTTCAGAACATAACATACACAATCAGTTAGTTTTTACACTTTTAAAAATGTAAAAACACTGAAGTATAGCTATCATGTATAGCATTATGCAAACAGTTGTAGAACAAAAACAAAAAGAGAATGTGATTTTTTTTAAGCTTTATATCCCAATATAGGCATATTTTAAGCATTTATGTTTAAAAATAGTCCAAAAGCATAAGATTTAGGATCACCAGCAGATTTCACGTCATCTTCCTACATCAAAATGGATGCAAACAGGAAATTTTAAATCTTTCTCATTAAATTGTAAAGCAGTTCACAGGTTCCCCCCCCCACACACACACACTTAAAAAAAGAAAATCCCTTTTTGTAAATCAAGTCCATCTGCAATAACTGCAGATACTCAGCAAAAAGCTAACCAAAACATACAAAGAATATCTTTAATATAATTCTTACATGTCAAATATCCAATATTCACAACACCAGTTAGACTGACCAATAAAAGAAGAATGTGGGGGGGGGGGAACAACCCCCCCMCACACACTCTTAACATACTGTCTACACCCAATATTATTTCAGACATGGAAAGTACTGTAACCTTTTTTGGTTTACATGTATTCCTGTATGGCAAACTTAAGCCTACTGATGACAGGCTTGATTGTCTCACTAATTTTTTTTCCCCACAAGCTACTTCAGAATTGAGCAATGGACCTTGTGGGCAGGAAGAAAGATGCATACAGGCATCTAAAAAGGATGCTCAACCCACAAAAGGTCATACCCTCTCCTGTCCATCTTCCCAGAGTGCATCTGAAAATATTCACTTGAAGACAACCAAGACATATGCACACAAACATCAACTTATCCAGTGTTGCCTCCCCTGCAATACAGACCGGGAATTCCCATTGGAAGCTAATTAACACAACAGTTTCATAAGAATTTCTTTTAGTAGCTGCATCAGCTCAGACAGTCTTCACTTCCCCCCCACCTGCTCATTCTCATCTGTGCCCCATCCCTGAATTTTGCTGGCTCATGTTTGTGTCGTTGTACTATAACCTATGTAACTCCCCCCAGCAATAACCCTAAACAGCTTTAACTGTCTTACAGCTTCCTAAGTTTCCAACAAGTGAATTCTTACCTTTTCAAAGCAATATTCTGAAGCAAATAAACAACAACAAAATCAAATCCCAAAAGCATTTCAACGTTATTTTCCCCTCTCATTAAAGAATCCTGAAGAACATTAAAGTTTATATGACACATTTATGCATGGATGGAAATGCTCTCATATATGAGCAGATTATATAGGAATCTAGAGTCAACTCTGTGAAGGCATTTAAGACATCAAGCATCTACATGCTTTCATAATGAAGGCCTTAAAGTACGTAACTTGAGTCCCGAATTCCTCATTTCGTACAGACTAAGTCATTAACAAGAATGACATTAGCCCAAAAGTGAAAGGCATGACTAAAGCTTTCTTTGCCCTAATTAAGGAGGGGTCATCTTTGTCCATTTTCACAAACGCAGATTTTCGTTAGAGCAATCTTCCTTTATTTTAGGATATGGAACACTTATGTTGCCTGTCTGCTGCAGATGTCTACCTATCAGTGGAGAGGGACAGGGATAAGCATGATATTTCTGCTCACAGGATCAAACCACCACAGTCACTACTCTGATCAGCTCTTCTGATGACACCATCACAGAAAGTCAGGCTGTGCTATCCAGCTAGAAAGCTTTTTTTTTTTTCCCCTAACAGCCTATTAGTTTTAAAAATTCATGGAAGATGCATAATTATAGAAGATGTAATCATGAACACAGAAAAAAGAGGTGCTTTTTTGGATAAAATTAGTAGATTTTGCTGCACAACATTACCAGAGGTAGCCAGTTTTCAAATTTCTCCAAGAGATTTTCAGCAATACATGGTTTCATTTGTCCCATGAAGCCCTATTCCCAAATAGCCTTGGTTGTTCTCCCCCTCTAATCTGAATAATAGCAAGAAACCAACACAAAAGAAAAAAAATCCAGTCTTCCCTACTCTACGTCTTTATGCCCATACTTTCATTGACACTGCTGGCATCACTCAATACCACCTACAAATGTGGTCAATCTTCCAGAAGCAATGATGGTAAACAAAATCATGCCTACTAGTCTACTTATCTATTCTCAAAATGCTTCCCCCCCCCCCCCCCCCCCCCCCCGGAAGAAGGAATGTGAGAGGCACCACTATCCAATTCTGGAGAGAACCAAACTCCCTAGAAAGGACAGTGCTGTCATTGAAGCCACTGAAGCATGTCAGCGCCATTTATATGGCACGTACCATATAAAGAAGCCAGGGGAATTGTCCATCAGAATCAACACCATTTTTGCAAAATGACCAGTTGCTAGCTAGTAGCTGCACCAATGTTAACAGGAGATAAAATCCTGCCTTCCTAACACAGATTTGTGCATGTCCTCCATATCCTTTCACTGAAATCCAGCTACAGCCTTCCTCTTCCATTCCCTCAGGACCCCAAATGACTGAGATTTAAGATAACTTGTACACAACAAAGCATACAAAGAGCCAGGTAGATCTCAGCAAAAAAAGCTAACATTTCAGAAACACTATCCCATCCTTTACAGGGGTGTTTATTCCTGACACTAGACAATAGTTAAAGCACTTCCCCCCCTTTCAGGAATGCGAGAACACAGGATACTGTGTTAAGTGCGAACACTATATTCAAATGATTTCACTGATCCAATATATCTTGTATATAGACAAGACCTTAAAGAAATAGAGGTACCTTGACCATGTACAGTTATTACACAATGCAAACAGATGCAAGTGAGCTATTGAAAGAAACTTGCTTTCATAGACTAAGGTCTTGTCTTTCTATAAGTAGGCAAATATAAATTACATTAATACCTGCCAAAAAGAAACATACTTGTCAAAACATAACACAAAGTTAGCATTTTGAGGTAAAATAAGGGGTATGCACTCATGAGGAAGTTATCAGATTTTCCATTCTCCGGAGCACAATACAAAGATGCAATAGCTTCAGCTAAAGTGTAGCAATAACGCATTATACCCACAAGATCAGAAGGTCAAAATACACAAATCTCATTTTACTAATAGTCATTCTAGGGTATTCCAGACCACTCAGGAGTGTTATTGTCCATGCAAGTTACAAAAAAAAAACCCAAAAGCCAAACTAGCCCATGATTCAGCACTAATATCTAAACCCTTTAACACAAATTTGATTTATATTCTCAAATCTTTCTCTATAGACAACATTTTATGCTTCAGGCCATTAGCATTAGAAGAGAGGAGAAATTCCACATGCAAAATACAAGCTAACTTCTGAACTATCATGGGTGGGAAAACAGTTTTTGATCTCTCACTAGAGGCATCTATTGTGCTGAAACAAACAAAAGAGATGGGAAGAGAGGAAAAAAAAAAACGCTTTGGTCTTTGGGGGCAGCAACACCTCTGCATTTGGTCTCATCTTCCCCTGCCATTTGGATGTGTCAACCTTAACTGCAGAAAGATGTAAACATCTTCACAAGTAAAGGGAAATGCAGTCGCAAAGCTACTTGAAAACGAACAACATTTAAGGTCGTCGCCACATTCTCCTTTTAATTAATAACATAGTTTTTCACATCACAGATCAGCTGATAAAACTTGAGCTATTTTCAATACAGCTATTCCTACTCCTCTCCCTAGCATTTCTGACTCTTCTGATCTAACTCAGAGACAGTTCAGGGAACTAAACAAGCAAAGAGGTGTTTGGGGCAAAGGGGGCATTCCCCTAAAATTGATTTTAGTCTGGTTCAGCTTCCCAAATCAGCTCATGCTGGATCAGACAAGTACAGGGTGCAAGGAAGGTGGCAGGACTACCCTTTTTGGCATTAGCTCACCATTAGATTGGTTGAGCTATACCAATTAGATTGGTATAAAACCTCACTGTAAAATGGAAACTGGAAGCCTTTCAATACAAAACATGTTCTAAAAACAAACCGCTTTTAGAACAACTCCACAAATATTTTCCCTTTCTGTTCTTGGCAGTGGCTCAGTGGGGCGTGAACACCAACGCCACGAAGGGGACAGCATGCAGAAAAGCCGGGGGATCAGGAGTCCCTTCCCCACGCACGTCACCAACAGGTTTTCTTTGTAGATGTGAGGAGCTGCCTTCCCTGCTCTCTCCCCCAAACACCGCGGCCAGCCCCACAGGACAGGGCGGCGCAGGGAGCGCCCAGCGAGCTTGTCGAGTAGTCACCAACCTCACCACCCAGGCTGGGGCACCCCTCGCAGCTCCCCCCCGCATTAAACCCCTTCACCCATCTTGCCTACCGAGAAACGTGGTGGCTTCCTTGATTTTTGGCTCGAAGAGGCCCCCTACAGATAACGCTGGAGTACAGCTCCGTAACAACCGAGTAACAAAACTCGGCTGCGGATTAGCTAATTACTGCCCTTACGCTTTTGCTGCGAGGTTATAGGAATATTAAAAGTGACAAGATCTTCACGCCTTTTATTTGCATGTCACTCCATGAGAGATAGCAGCCTATTTCACCCTATCTCGCGTTCAGAATGAGGAGCCATTTAAGGGCCGCACAAACYAGCCCGCTGACTCAAAACGGGCCTCCCGGGTGGCCCCGGCAGCGCTCACCGGCGCCCGCGGCCCCCCGGGGGCGACGGGGCTCCTCCGCTTCACCCCGGCGCCGCGGCCGGACCCGCC
>NW_020448241.1:527503-577205 GCF_003343035.1 Apteryx rowi
GGGGGGGAAGGGGAAAGCGAGAGAAAAGGCGGGAGCGGGCGGCTTGGCGGGCCCCGCGGCGCTGCCCGGGTGCGGCCCAGCGGCCGCAGCCGTCTGCGCCACAGCGGCGGGGCGCGGTGCTTGGCGCCTGGCCCCCCCGGGGCAGCAGGCCCCGAGCCTCCCCGACCCTTCCTTCAGCGCTGCAGCCGATCAGCAGCGGCTAGAAAACCCCAAATGCTGGTTTTCTTTACCTTCAAATCGCGAAGTTCTTTCGGGGTCTCCTAGCACTGAGGCCGCGGCTGCTTTCAGCAGCGTGGGGGCCTGAGCGCTGCCGCGGCACAAGGAGAGGGCAGGCCGGCCGGGTTAGGGGCTGCCCCGCTCGCCCTGCCCAGTTGCAGGGGGGCTCCCATCCTCCCAGGCCGTGGAAGAGTTATCACCGGAGAATCTTTAAAATCTCATATTTACTTTTTTTTTTTAAACAAAGGACAACTGTAAAATAACATGCCAAAGTCTCAAATGCAAGAKGCAATGTGTAGTTACAAACCCCAAAACATACCATCTAGAAGTAGTTAATGATAGGCCTGATGTTTAATTATGTCAGTTAGTACAACTTTTATGGCTTCCTTTTTTTCTCGGGGGAAGTCATTGCAGGATTGAGATGTAATTTGCACAATACCATGGTATCACTAGTTTCATGTGATTCCATACTTTAAAAAAAATAATAATTTTGGAGGTTTACAAGTAGTTATTATTATATCTTCCTGTTATATAATTCCTAGACAATATACTACCACCATTATTTCTGTAAGATGGCAGTAACACATTTTTCAATGGAAGTTTACAGTATCTTTGTTCTGAATGCTTTAACTTCTGCACACACATTCTAAGCAAAGCAGAAGCATTAACTAGAGATCTGCATCAAAAAATGGCATAACAGTCTGCAGGTTTGTAATGACTGCAGTTTTGTTAGCTGGTATTCATYTGACTCTGCTGATCCATGAGAGGCCATTTTTTAATCTGATTAATTAGCCAAAGTTTAGGGCCATGCAGGTTTATATTAGACACCTTTGATCCAATCCTGGATGTTACAGAGGATTATACTCTCCTGTTTCCCCAAATCCAAGCAGGAAAAATGAAAGAAAAAAAACAAACTTCTGTACTTCTTGGAATCTCATTTCACCAGGAATCCTGCTTTTTCTTAGTGCCATGGCACTTTTTTTAATTWAAAAAAAAAAAAGAAATAAATGCTTCCTTGCTGCCTTCTCTTATCTCTCACTGTTTTTAATGCAGCTGCCACAAGACTGCCAGGAAAATCCCTGTACCCCAATGTCTCTCACCTTTGCATACGGAGACTGCAGTTGTTTCAGCTATCTCATCACATAAAGGAGCTTAATGGAATTTTTTTACTGTCTTGAACTTCACTGATAACACGGAAATAACCACTGCCTTTTGTTTAGTTGAACCTATTACATTATCTTTCCATAGCAGAATAGTCAGAAGAAAGTAATAGTGATGTTGTCACCTAAGTACCTTCAAGTATTTGTGCATACATGCCAGGCGCCTAGATAAATTATGCCCTTATATACACATGAGCAGCTTCACTGAGTTTGTACGGGAAAAAACAGAACACAAATTTGTCATGCAAAAGTCTTTTCCTAGCATTACTGTTGAGAAAAGGATCAACTTTATTTTGCTAGTTAAGGAGGAGCCTTCAGGACTGGCACTTGAAGGAAGGTGAAGCATCATCTTTAACTAAATTTGCTATGGAAAAAGAAACAGAACAAGTTGTTATTTTACCATGTTCTTTTTATATCGTTGGGATTTTTTTTGGATTAGCACTGGACTTCAGCTGAAGGGCTGAAAAGGCTAATGAATTACTTTGGAGAGTCTTTGTTTCTTAAATCTTGATTTAAAGGATGGGGTATTAGCCCATAAATGGATTTCAAGGCTGTTTAAGTTAGCTGGAGCTGGGAAAACGAGCAAACAGCATGAGTAAATTAAAAAAAAGACAGATGGAAAAGAAAAGGCTCATCTTGGAAACGTTGGTATAACTGTAGGAAAACATTCAGCAAGAGGAAGAAACCTGTAATATTGACATGTAGAAGTGGACGGTAAATTATATATGTTCTTATAGGACAGTTTACTAACAAAGCTCACAGAATTTAGGGCTCTGTGAAGGGTCCCATCACTGAGGGGGGAACTACTGCTTCTTGAGCATGTAGCAAGAAGAGAATACTTTTCTGCTTCTTGGGCATGACAGCCCTTTGCATACTACGTAACTACATCATGCCAAGGATATTTTGGGGAAATCTTCCTATTCGAAAATTATACTGGAGGGAATTTAAAGAGCAATTAAAATAATTAAAGAGATGGAGGGATTGATTTATGAGACAAGATCAAAGGAGCTGAAGTATTAAAACATGTTTCACAAATACTGTGAAGTTTGGATGACATCATTTTGTTAAGATTAGTACAGGCTATATGGAAGTTTATTTAGCATAAGACTACATATGTGTTTTGAAGCCAGCAGAGACTGCAAAAATGGGTGCAACAGGAAAAAAGAAAACATTCAAACACTAGTATTTGCAGAGTTATGAAATGCTTTGTTCAAAAAAGCAATGGCAGAGGCCCTACCCTCTAAAGCTACATTTGACAGATGAGATTAAAAGCACTGAAGGGAACAATCTTGCACTGGAAAAAAAGGTGGGACAAAAGCCTTTAACTCTGAGCAATAACCTACACTAGAGGTGCATTTTTGCCTTCATTGCCTGTGTTCTCCCTACAGATCAGCTGAAATACCAAACGTTCCAAATCCCAAGATTCTTCAAGCAGAACCTAATAGTGTTTTTAATCACAAACTCCCATCTTCCCTAGATTATATCTACCTGTGTTCATTGGTCTGAAAATATTTCACCTAGAACTGCCACAATCTGAAGTTCCCCTACCTCATAAATTAAAGTTAAAAACAAGTTTTTCCTTACAGAGAGCTAAGATATGTCCCTTAACAAGAACATTTTTCCTCATGTGTATGACCTTTTCAGCAGTCCATTAACTACAGGTCACTCTGAGGCCTACCTAGGCTAAACTATGATCCTTGACTTTAGTAGACTTTTTTTTTTTTCCTAAATAGCTAAGCATGTTTCCAAAGTGACGGCACATTTAAGATAGGAGTTCACAAAGATTTTGTTAGCTATTGTACAGGAATACATGTAGAACATAAAGCTTTGTCACTCATGAATGACATGGCCATCTTGCAGAGCTAGTTAAACATTGACACCAAACATGCCCTTTTAAAATACATGCACAGACACAGATTATCTTTCCATGTCTAATTCTTTATATTCAAAGTATTGTTAAACATAATCAGTTTATGCTAAGCAGAGGCTTTTCTACAGTACAATTAAATAAGTACCATAACACGTGCAAACATATAGCACTATGCTGAAGGGAGTGTTATAAGATGGTACCAAAGTGAGAAAAGCAGGGGCTAGAAACAGAAGAGGGCTAGAGTTTGGTGCAGAGCCAGGAGATAGTCCCATCACCTTCACTGTTTTTTCATTGCATCAGGTCAGTTCCCCCCCACCCCAGACTTCTGCAACCCAGATCTAGTTTTTAGCATTTGCTTATAATTGATAGAAGTCCTAGTAAATTTGGAGGGTTAGGGGAAAGAAGGCAATGCTTTGTTTTAGAATAGCATTATGTGAAGAAAAAGGTTTCATAAGCTTGTGGTTGTTCTTATAAAGTGATTTGAGGTAAGAATTGCAGTGTGGGGTACTACAATTACGATCAAAGATGAAGCTTACATCTTGCAAAGCAGTACATCTTATCATAAAGACAGAAATTTGTGTTTTCTGGAGGTGAACGTCTGTTTAATATGGCAAAGAAAACTAGAACTCAGTACTCTAAGAGGCCTGAAATTCTCTCTTTCATTCTTATTTCTACTTTTGTGTCTGAGCATGTTTCTGTTTACTAAAACAACTACAATTTCTCTTCCCCTTCTTGGATGCTCAGAATCAAAAATGTAGACTTGCCAGGGCATTGCTGTGGAGACTTAAAAAAAAAAAAAAAAAACCCACACATAGCTAAGCCTCTCCTTCACAATATGTTTAGGCACTGCAGAACCTACATCTTACTGGAAACCATGAAAAAAATTTGTAACTTTAAAAATATGCATATTGAGTTGAGAAAGGAAATACATCCAAATAGATTACAAGATGAGCAGACTTTTTTTTTAAGCTCTGTGAACAAGAGAATCAAGTTATATCATAGGATGTAAGGCTTCTCACAGAACAAGAGAATAATTTCATGAAGTTTTAGCAAACTCAGATAAGAGTTAATTGCTTAAATAAATGCTACCATAAATTAAAGCTGCTATTATACTTGCTGCCTTTTGAGAGTCCTCTGCTGGATGCCAGCCAGAGTGCTGTGTTTGAACCCTTTCAATGGGATTTCCTGTGATCCAAATAGACTGGGTTGTGTCTTCTGGGCAGAGAATACTTTACACAGAGGTGAGACCTCAGGTTCAGTGGCCCCACATTCCTGCTCATACCCTGCACATCTCCCTCTTCAGAGACATTCTATTTGTGTTAGGGCACTTGCTAATCGAGTCTCAAACTCAAGAGAGACTAACAAATTCTTCTGATAACACAGAGAAGTAGCCATGAAAACCACTGACAGACTATTCCTTACCTTAGCTTCCTCAACAGTGTCATCCAAGAAGCCCAGGGTCCTGCCTTTCCCTGCACATAGTGTTTTTTCTAAATCCCCCATAAGCACAGGATAATTAGGCAGAGAGACCTAGAAGTTCCATTCTATGTTTCTCTACAGATATTTGTCCATAAAACAAATATTTCCCCAAATCCCCAGCAACATTCCCTCATCCCCCAAACCAGATGCAAGGGATGCTGCTCTTCCACCCCAGCCATGGTCTTGCCCCTGAACCCATCACATGACACAGCAAAATAAGGTCAAGCTTTTCCTTAACAGCTGTGTCATATCTCAGAAACACTACATCCTATCAGCAGTCCTTTTTGTTGTTTGAAAATAGCCACTGAAAAACTTTTTTATAACTTTTATCAGATGACACCCCCCAGTCCCTCTGTACCCCCAATCATCAGCTGACACCATGCTCAGTGTCACCAGGTGATCCAAATCCCACATCAGATGATCATTATCCTGGATAACGACCCAAGCCTGTGCAGCTTGTTTAGTGTGCCCATCACATTGTCTGGGTATACCTCTTGAGACATACATAGAGCTTGCTTGTAGTAGTCTTCCTTTATGATCTCAGATACAGAAGTGTTAACAGCTGCATCGGTTTGTTAGCATGTCTTAACAACTTCTTCCAACTAGTGACCTGCAGATCCTGTTACAGGACAGGACTCGTACAGAAAAAATCTGGATTCCGATGCCTTGTTTCCCTGTGTAACAAAGCATAACGATGACAAGCTCAGGTGAGGTCAGAAAACCAGTGATAAGGGTTGCTCTGTGTGACATCACTGTGACTTTAGGATATTTCTCTCCTAGTTGCCATCAGTAATAAAACACAGTTGTTTTTCTATTACCATAATTTGGTTGCTTCTGTTCAGCTTCTGTTCTGGCTTCTACCTCCCAATAATTACAATCACAAAACCAGTAACACACAGTCCATTTTCCCAATTCAGCCAAGTCACATCATTTTGTCTACTGTTTGATCATTTCCCATTCTGTGCAAGTGATTTCAGGAAGAGGTTAGCCCCTGGATATTAAAAACCCACACAGCACTGAATAGGTAAATCCCCTGTGCTCTTCGTTCCAGCACTCTGTGTCCAGTGGGCAGCAGTCTGCTTTCTCTTTCACTGCTGTATATTGGCAGGTACAGTTTAAATAATGTAAAAATGAAATCAGACCAATGAAATCTTAAAAAAATTGGTCCAGGAGAGAGGATTACTTGTTGGCTTTTATACCCTTCTCACGAAGGGTTTCTCACAAAGTTGGTTCTTTAAATTATCTTTTCTACTTCCTTTTTGAGTGATGAAGCCTCAGTATACAATCTGTGACAAATGCTGGTAACTGCCAATATGAAATTTGTTATCATATCTGTATTTTGCACTGGATTCAGTGCCCAATATGTGAAATACTGTTGCCACTGAAGTCAAAGACAGACTTGCTGTAGACTTCGAAGGAGACAGAATTTCAGTCTTTTCCTGGTGCACTGCAGCTCTTTGTGCAAAATTAAACTAATACTCTGTTTTGTTACATGGTCATTTAGCTTTCTAGGCAGAAGTATGCATATAAAACTGAGGAGAATGAACAAAACGCTTAAATACACACTGATAAATCATACTATCATCTACAACTAAGCCACACACTGTCACAACTCTGTAACGGGTACTAGTTTGCAGTCATTAGGTCAGTTTTTTTATTATTAACAGAAGTATTACCATCTTGCCTGTCATGAGCGAACCTTTTGTTTGCAGGTGCAATACAAGTAAAAAGATGGTCTCTTCCTCAACAGAAAGCCCTTCCTCAAAGGTTTTTCCAGTCTAAATAAAGGCACCTGTCTAAAAGGCTAAAATGACAGTGCACAACAGTTGTTCCACATTAGCTCTTCCTGTGGAGCCTGTGAGTGAAGTTCATCTCATCTAACTTCAGATATCTATAATGCAGAAGTCTGGTTGATCTGGTTGTCTTGGCTGCCTTCATAGCCAACAGAGAGACATTTTTAAGATAAAATTCATCTCACCCTACAGCAGATGTCTAAAACATCACATAAATCAAGCTCTGCTTCTCTCTGTTGACTATGAATAGTTCTGGTAAATTCCACTCTAACATTCCACATAAATAAAATATTTTGCACAGATTAAATTAATTTCCTTCTATTCAGAGTTATTCTTAACATGAAATAAGAATTGCCATGTGGGGAGTTAGAGCAATGATTATTCTTTTAAGTTTTCTCCTTAGTAGAAAGTTTTGCACAGACTTCTCTATTCATTTTCTGTTGTAGATAAAAAACAACACATGCTTATGGAAGAGAGAGACATGAGCTGTCTCAACAAATAATAATAAAAATAAATATAKAAAAAATAATAAGTAATAAATAATAAAATAATAAAAAACAAATAATACTGATCAATTCAGCAGGCCATGATCTCAGCCTGTTGGCTGTCAGACCATTTTTGAGTTTGAGAAAAATGTTGGAAGGAGGATAATGAGGTGGCTTTGTGGTTATTCAAAGGCAGGTCCTCTAAGATGTTGTCAGCTAGCATCTAATTATAAATTTGTATTTTTTCAATCCAAGGTAATTAAGTCAAAAGATAGTCAACAATATAGTCCAAAGTGAATGATCTATATCTTACCTAAATACTTTCACAACTAGAGCTACAATGAATAGACCAAATTTGGAGAAACAGACAGGAATGTAGTAATTGCTTCTCCACTTACATAAAAAATTCTAAATCTATTGATAAGGCAATAGGTGAATATAAAAGTTCTTTTTGTAGTCTGGTATCAAATAGCCCACTGTTTAAAAATTTCAGAAAAGTTATGTATCCTTGCAACCTAAAAGTTTGTCAAATAATATGTACTTGATTGTGTAGTCTGTTCCCTACTGATGCTAGCACAGTCTTTAATAAAATGTTTTAGTCAATACTTTAAAGGGAAGAATATCTTGTAATTAGAGCAATAGGTTGAGAGTCAGGAGATCAATATTTAATTCCTAACTGCTATAGATTATTCCCATTGGACAAGTTAGAATCTATCTGAAAAGTGGCAGTAACAGTGCTTTTTTTCTCGGTCATGTCTGGTTAGTTTGTAAACTCATGTGGACAGAAACTGTTTTGCTGAGACATTTTTAAAAATATAAACTCAACAGGTATCTATAAATTTCACTTGTGAGCAATGTATTTGGTATTCTACATGAATTTCCCTTAATGCTTCTTCTTTATTAAATACTTGCCATACATTATCTGAGCAACTCAAACATTCCTTAACTTATTATATCCTCCGAGGCTTTTGAGTACCATTTCTGCTTTAACTTCTAGGCTGAAAATGGTGAGAGAAGAGCAGGCTTCCAAAACAGAGACAGAACAAAAGRTTTTCTTATACAAAATCACAACATCATTTATTTCCTCTGTCCGGACATAATTTAAAAAAAAAACTTCCTTGATGAGAGTTAATGTCAAAGCATAGGCAATGAAGATGCCAGTTGCTTTAATAAACAAAGGTATAATCTTGCTCTGCTGCACTAAGGAATGCTATTTATACACAGTTCTGTGACTTAAGGACTTTGAATGTCTTATGTGATAACATACAATTATATTTTATTTTTTAATTACTAATTCAGAGTCTTACTTTTGTGAGTGTATGATTCCTGAAAAGAGCAAGTAGCTATTCTCTTTCCTGTAAGTCTGCAAGTCCCAGCTTTACCACCATGACGTGCAGAGTTGCAAATGTCCTTGTATAGATAATTTCAGAATTTCTGGTGTGGAAACATTTTATTTTTTCAACTGTGTTTGATACAAAGATGGCTTTTATGACCCAAAGCAAATAGTGGATATCAGAAATAAATTAGCTTTGTCTGCCTCCTATGCTTTTGGTGTTTTGCTGGAATTGTTACTATGCAGGGTTTCAATTGTAAGAAGAAAAGAATATTATTGGTTCACACCTGCAGGGTATTGGAAATCCCGGTTACATTTGTCTTCTGATCTAGGCAGTGATACAGTGACATGTAGTTTGTTCTCTGATGAATTCAAGGAACAATCTGCCCTGTTCTGAATGCTCACTTTTTCCTTACTTACTCTGTTTTGCTTCAAGAACTATGTCTATCACAGTCTGCATTACTGTGTTTCATTGTGCCAAAAAAAATCAAGTTGGTGTCTTACCAAGTCCACACAATGCCAAAGACATTAATTTGAAAATACATTTAAGAACGGAGAAATGAAACTTCTGGATTATTTTTTTTTTCATTCCTATTTCAAAAATATATGTTATTGTATTTCTCTTTATTGCATACTCAAACTAACATAGCCCCATGCAACAATAAACAATAATGAGCTGCTATCCCCTTTAACTTTTACTGTTTGCTTAGGAAGTGTGTGAGAGAGAATGTGAAAGAGAATTAATTCGTTTTTTGACCACAATATGTTGAATAAAAGATTTTGCAATAAAAACAGTTTGGGAAAAGCAAGATACATTTGCTGTGTAACAGTCATGTTTGACTATGTCAAACGAAGTCATAGAACTTAAATCTGACCAATATTTTATATAGATTTTTTGGAACAAAATTATGCAGTTGCTTGACTCCATTCTTTTAGAAATTTTTTCTACAGATTTTATTACAATGTGACATCATTACACTATGCCACAGATAGCTGCTGACACAAGGAGCCCAGGGCTTTCCTAGAAGGTGAGACTGTTTGTCCTTTGTGTTAAAGGCAGTTAGATACAGCCAGACTTACATGGAGACGTCACTGACTCCAGCACTGTAAGAGTGTAGAAGTAGCTTGCAGTTCTGCTTTCCCACATGTTGTCTTGCATTGAAACTTTTCAGCTGGATTAAAAGACCTGGCCATAAAAGATAAAAACTTATCCTGTCATAAAACAAACATAAGTAATTATGTCAGAGAGCCTCAGGCCTATCTGATCTGCAGAAGCAGTATTTACTGCAGCACTTTATAACCGTATTAAAACAAGCTCCATAGGATTACACTAAGAGAAGCCACAAGAGAATTGCAAGGAGAAGCCAAGGGAGTTAGAGGAAATGCTACTAGGCAACTTATTCTTTGAGTATTCTGCTTCTCTGAAAATACAATCTTATCAACATTCCTACTGTTGGATCCTTGCTTCCAATTAGGAGAACACATAATTATGATTTTGCAGGGTAAACCTAAGCGACTCTTTTGAATTTTCCTGACAAAAGTAAGTCCATAAGCATATAGGAGGCTGTATAGAAGGCCAACAACCTGGCATCAAAGTGTCTTTGTTTTCAATCACTATTATTGTTTTTCTTTCCCATTCATGGATAATTTCCATCTAAAAATACATTTTAAAAAAGTTTTGTGCAAAACTAAAATGGTACTTTTRATGGGAAAGAGACACCAGGTTTTTTGTTTGTAGGCAATGTTCCAGTCAAATTATATGTTGTCAGTAGCATTAGCTTTAGGTATACTTGTGTTAGTGAACCTCATTTCTACCATTCTAATAATCTATGGAGCCTGATTTTCAAGGACTGGTTTCTGGAAACAAATGTCAGTGCATGTGTTATTTGCAGACATATCCTATTCATATGAAATACATCATGCATGGCATATTTCGTTGCCTAGATTGTATGCAGTCTGTTTGAATGGTGACCCCAAGTAACACGTGTACAGTATATCCTTCAGGAGAATGCAACTGTTCAGAGCTCTATTTATAAATTAAACAATTGTTAAATGTCTTGTACGTGTTTCCTGTCCATAAAAGCCAGAGGCCCACTTCAAAGTAATAGTAAGACGTACACATTTATTCACAAATAGTTTCTGGACTGTTAAATCCTGAAACCCAGCTGAATCCATGAAATTTTATTTATTCAACTAGCTTTCAATCAAGCCCACAGTCACATTCCCTGTGTGTCTTGAATGTTTAATCAGTAAACACTGTAGGGAAATATTTAACTACAAACACAAATCTGTCATCATTGGAATGTCATAAACACATAGGGAAATTCCTATTTAATTTTGTAAAACTACTTGCTTATAGGACAAAATACGTGGGATTAAGATGACTTTAAGAAAATGTAAGCTGAGAAGCAATAAGATGCATACATTTTGTTTTCGTCCTATGCTGCTTCTGCAGATTTTGCAGAGATGGTATGCAGCATTTCAGTCATGGCAGGAATGAACTGGAAATTGCTTAAGAAGTGGTGGGTAGATAAAAGGTTGCTATAAAACCTACCCTTTTCCCTAAGGTCATATTTCAGGCTGTTTGAAATAACATATGTTAAAAACAAGTCATGCAACTGTGGTATAAATACAAAAGTGTTGTCTAATAAGATAGGGAGATAAAAAGACAAAGCAAATGAGGTACATCTGAATGAAAGAAAAGCAATGGCTATCTATGTGACTTTTCTTTAATCCTGACTTCCCTCCTGTAGTTTTATTTTTCTCCCATTTCTCCTTTGAACAACATGCTTTCTCAGGTCCTCTCTCTGCTTTTTCTTTCGCATGGCCATCATTTGACATCTTCTCTGACTGGAGATCTCCTTCTTTAATGCTCTCCCAGTGTTTCTCTTTCGTCTGCTTGGCTTTTCATTTGCCATGTGCTCCTCCAGCCCTGCTTCTGCCTATAGCTCTTTGATACCTAATCCACCTTATTATTTTTCATCCATTTTAGCATCTTTAAGTCTTATTTAGAAATGAGTGGACCTTTCTCTGCCTTACCATTCAAATTTTACTTACCTTCATAGTCACTGTTCTGTATGAAGCACTGTTTGTTCTCAGATCTTTCTTCCTTTCTTCTCTTTCCCTAAACCATACTTTATTCTGTTTGATATTCACCATTTGCATTGTCTCCTGTTGCTAGTCCTTCCTATGATTCCATCGATTTCTGATTCTCTGCTGTTTACAACCTCTTGCTCTGTCTGCACTCTGTTGCTGACTCGTTGACTGAATCAGTTTTCAAAATACATACTGCTGTTTTGGTTTGGGAATACTGTGCAGTGTGATCATGTTTAAGAGCTAGTATCTCTTTTCTGGAAGCCAATCTTTCCAATGCACACTACTCTCAAACCATCCTTGTATTAATACCTGGAGGTCTCACTTTCCAAATTGAGGTTTTGTACTAACATCACAGTACTCAGAGAGTTTCTACCCAGAGAATTTACAGTCTGCATACTGACAATAAAGGAGACCAACAAAACATTACTGCTTCTATTTTACAGTGCCTGGGCTGAGATTTTAATTAAGATACTGCAAAACTCAGCCTGATTTGTTAATGGTGAAAATATTCTACTACTTGGATTGTCATCTTGTTGGTTCTTTTAGAAGCCAAACCAGGCCTGGGCAGATGTCGAGAGTTTTTCAGTATCTGTTGTAGCTATTCTGTGTCACCATTAAGGTACTGCTGATTTTGATAAAACTTGTTTTGCAGACTTCACCATGAAGTGAAATCAACCAGTAGAAACTGGTTCAGGAACACTAAAACAGGCTGCTATTATTTCAGCTGTCCAGGAAGCTAAAGTGATTGTATGTAGCAATATAGTCAGTGTCCTTTTTGGCAACCATTTTCAGCTTTTCTAACTTTTTTTTTTTTTCAGTGAGAAGTAAATCACAAACATACACAGATACAATCAAAAACGTTAATATGCAGTAAGCTATGTTTCTGGAGTGCAAGTTGGCTCTTTTTAAAGGACATTAATTTTCTGCTGTGTTGCCTTGGAAAATTCAATGCTTTAAAATGGGAATCTAAAAAACTTACCAATATTCAATGGTCATTTTCCAGAATCTTGGCCAAATCTTTACATGATGCATGTAATGCTTACTCACTGTAAAAAGGTCTTTCTTCCTAAAGCAAATTCCCCACATCAACGTGAATCCAGGTGTTATCCTAGCATCTCTAATGTCCTCAAGGGGGATAAAGCTAAAAGCAATGGATTGTATGAAAGTATATAAACTGGTATATATAAGCCGCTAATAGTCTCTGGTCTAAAGTGCAGCAGTTCAAATAAGATGTCACAGCTTGCAAACTGAACATGATTAGGTAGGGAGTCATAATTCTATAAACAGTCCTTCACAATCGTATCATCACATTCATATGTTTTAAGGAGATGTAAAGAACAGAAAGGTTAATAAATATACTTCCTAATTAAGTCCTCCGCTAAATCAGTCATAATACACACATCTATCTTCCTCTTCCTTTCCTTCCTCCCCGACTGCATAGGAATGGGTTGCTGCAAAATTCTCACTTTCTCATTTAAAAAATGTGTTGTTATTGACAAAACAAAGCCAGGCAAATACAAATAACTGTGAAGTGCTTCAGGATTTTTTAGTGAGAAGATGAAGTCAAGATAGGGAAGCGGGGGGATAGCAGAAAGGCAAGATGTAGAAAAAATACAGGTTGTGAATTGAATGTCAAATTTGTAATGAACATGGCAGTGGCAATCAGCTCTGACAGAGAAGGTATATTTCTAACTGGCTTTCCAATCCTCAATCTTGATCTTTGCAGAAAGATGGAGGGAAGGCTAGTAAATTCTGTAGGCAAAAACTTAACCAGCTACAACTATGGCAGAGACATAAGAGACCTGTGGAAGGTGAGAAGGAGCTATCTGAGACTGCACTTATAGCTGAGAAGTCCTATCTTTAGCAATACTTTTGGCTTTTTTCTAAGCCTATCCCAGCTAGGTTGATTTCTAGAACACCGCCTTCATCATCAATATTTTTAAGCATCATTGTCTACTTTTCTGAATCATTCTTAAGCAACTTTTTCTTTAAAAATAAGAACAGATTGATAATGCCTGATACCTAGCAATTATAAGTTGCTCATCAATGTTTCAGTGATCTCAATGACATACACATGCACATATATATATATACACATACATATATACATAAAAAGTGATATTCTGTTACTAAACTAAAATATTTTGAAATCAGGAATGATTCAGGAATGATTTTGAAATCAGGAATGATAATATTTAGGATTTTTAGAACTAGGAAAAGTGTTCTCCAGAAGAATGTGATGTGCATGAATAGAGACCTTTTGAGTAAGATAATCAGCTGCAAACCGGTGTTTATTCATGCAGATCTCTTAACTCATTCATATGCAATGGGTCAAAGAAAGAAGAAATAAGACAGTGTAATACTCTTTGGTTTCAAGTTGCTTATATAGTTTTTGTGGTGTACTGTTATCTCTCATTACACTATATATTGCCTGTCTAGCTATTCTGAGCAAGTCTATTTATGATTGCATTCCCTCTTCAACACTGTGAAGTAGAGAAGGAAAGCCTAGGTTGCGTCTACAGTAAGCTGAGCAAGAAGCATCCCCACAATGTGACTGCTCCTCAAAGAGCTATCTGTGGCAGTATCTCTTTATTGACCACAGAGAGGCCAAAATGACTACCTTCTCCCTCCAAATGACTCAAGCAAGGGACTCAAGCTATATGGGGATGAGTCTGGCCCTCAATCTCTCCCCTCATAGCACCCCGTTCACTGGACCAGCATTGTCAGGTAGTGAGATCACAAGGCCTTGAAAGCTCGTTACAGCCTAAAGCAAAGAAAACTTGGCTACATCCTTATCCTTCAAGACAAAATATCTTTTACCAGATGTGCTCAGAAGAATAGGCCTATGTCTTCCACTATGCAAGTAAGGGTCTTTGCAAAACTAACTAACTATAGCAAAGGAACCCCTAGACTGAAGAAACTGGGAAACGTTAGCTTTCCTACCTTGGCAGGTCCAGTGCTGTCACTGTTCCTCATGCTATCTGTCACCTTATTCCACATGCCAATGTGGATAATACTGATGTGCAAATACTTGATATTCCATTCAGTATGGAGACTGGATGATTCCCACTGACATCAGTGCAGCCAGATCATGTCTGTGGTGAGTAAGGATGGAAAAAAGGAGTCCATTATATTTTCACATTGATAACAGCCCTATTACTCATGCATAACTTGGCTGTGTTTTCATGTGAACATCATAGTGCTTAATTCACGGGCTCCATTTAATTTGGACCTATGATTTTCTGGTATCAGGTATAATCAGCTTACTGCAATGTTTGATTTCAGAGGACAGCATTCCAAMGTCTGGGATGCAGGTTACTAACCAGAAGAAATGGAGTCCTACTAATTTCAAATGCCTGACTGGTTAATTATTTAAGCTCTTCTTAAGACAGATGACTTTCCTTACAACTAGAGAAAAGCAAGCTTTTATCAGCAACAAGCTTGCCACAGTTTCTTCTAAATGATACACTAAGGTCAACCATTTGGAGTAATTAGAGTGAGGACAGGCCATTTCAAAGCTCCTTTGTTCATAAACTTCCATCTCCAAAGCAGTGTCCTTTGTAAACTGTGAAGAAAGTTAGGTCTGCGATTTTTTGAACATAGAAAAGGGTATTTCATTAAATATTGCAGAAAGGCAGAACACTTATTCAAATATTAGAACACTTTTATTCTTTAAAAACACTTTTATTCTCTTTTTTCCTCCTAAACTTAAAACTCACAGTCTGTCTTTAACATTTTTCTCCAACAAGAAAACACCTCATTCGTACATAGTTTGTATGTATTTTTAGAGGAAGCATACCCACCCACACTACTGGATGATATTAGCATTAATGGCCCTGGATACCAAACCCTTTATGCTCCAGAACAAATACAGCAAAGATTATAAAAACCCCAACAACCAAAAACCACATATGCAATTTAAAAAGTTCCTGAAAACATTTTGGCTCTGATCTAGAGATTATAAGCATATCCTAGCCAAAACCTCAAATTCACCTATAATATTATATAAACAGTGTGGACAGTAGTTCACTAAAGAGACATTAGACTGTATCCAGAATGTTTTCCCTCTGCTGTATCCTGCTCCCATCTGTACAGACCGCATTTTAAAAGACAGAAGTAACCACTGCTGCATTTTGTGTGTGATGCTTGATTTAGGTTACACACTAAGACCAACTATTCGATTGAGCCTCTCAGGCAAGAGACACCACATGCTTCATTCCCAGATCCAAAGTGAACTTAGTACATGAGCTACTCTGCTCTGGCAAGGCTTAGCCTGCAGAAGCAGGACTTCAGGACTACTTCGAGTAAAAATCTCAGCTAGTTCAGGAGGTCTGTTGCCCACAGGGTAAGCAAGGYCCTTATGGTAGGGTTTAGCGGGCTTCACTGTCCTAAGTCCCTCTTTAGGACCATAGGCCCCATTTTGAGTCTGGCCCTGATAGATTATTCAAAGTCATACAGGAAATCTGTAGCACATCAGACTACCCAACTGGACAGTCTCAAATCCTAGGCCCATATATGTAGCTAGTGAACCACTTTTCTTCACTACAAGCTCTTATTTATGGACCCAATAATGCCATTTCAGTCTCCTTCACTGCAGCTGTAGTCTTTGTTTCACAGCTTTTTAAGCCACAAGCAATCATTATTACCATCTAGGCTGATACCAAGCATCGTTCAGGTCAGTGGAAGTAAACCAAATGCATATCAAGTTAGCATCTCTGTGTACCAACAAACCCATGGCAGAAGAAAAGAGATTTGTTTTGCATTTCAAAGCATCCTTTTGATCTGGAAGAGGGCTAAGGGGCATRTTTTCATGTATTTAAGTTATTCACTTATTTTTAATTAATAATAAAAATACATTATTAAAAAAAAATCCCTCATGACCACTCATTTTCTGGATTCCTTTTGCTATTTTACCTCATAATATGTCAAGTTTGGTCTTATGACTTGACTTTTTTTCCTTTTTTTCCCTTGTTACTATGATGAATTAAGTTCAAATCCGGACTCCTGGTGTGGTGCAACCTTAATGTCTTCAGGTACACTGTACAGCTATAAAAACTCATGCAAACAACTTGCATTGCATGGCAATAGACTTCAGAGAGTAGAGAGCATGGGAAAGCAAGTGGAAGGCTCACGTATATGAGAGTGGAGTGACTTACTAATTTTTGATATCACATTTCAAAATGATAGTTTAATTTTTAGACTACCATTTGCACATGCTACAAGCAAGCACCTCTAAGGACCCCTGTAAGAGAAAGCTGAGATATTTTCTTCAGAATTGTTTCTGGTATTTTCCTGTCAAGGTAAAATAAAAATGGTGCAGTTTCCAGATAGGTAAAGTCTCAAATTAACAATAAATTTCTGCACATGTCTAATACTGCTTGATAATATGTGAAAGTGCTCACAACTATTTCAGTGATATTTAAACTTCTGGTTCAGTTGCATTTATTTACAGTTAAAGTGGTATGCAGAGGCCAGTTAGGTTAACTACTGAAATGTTCTTCCTAGGAGTAAACTGGAAGATTATTGTTGGAATAATAATCAGGACCTTCATATATGACAAAACAGTAACTAATTCATACTAGCTTAATAATGAAACAGTGAATTTTGTCTTGTTCTAAAAGGCATACAAGTTTTCTTGTTTTGCTCATTTTCTCCTTCAGCATTGCAACATATTGAGTGACTAAATGCCCTGTAGACAGTTTACAGGGAATAAATTAAATCATCTAATAAACAGTGGTAAACAGTCGTAGTAAAATAATAATAATAATTTTGTTGGTAAAAAGTGTGGTAAGTACTTAGGAATGCGTGGTTTACAATGCGTGCTCATAATCTATCTTTGTTGATTCTGCAGAGATGATAAGAGACACAGGTGGCTTGCCCTAATTTATGCTAGTGATTCAAACAGCTGCAGGACTGAAAACAAAGCCAAGGGGCGAAACATTCTAAAAATGATTTTTTTTTTTTAATAATTGCATCTGTGATGTCAATTCATGCTGAAGAGGGAATGTGAAGCAGGGGACAAAAGTTCGGACTTCACATTCAGACTAACTGAAGTGAGATCAAGCCTGGAACTTAAACAGGGAGAGTGTCACCAACTCCAAGACCTAAGTGCTCTTAGCTAGTGGCTAACAGTATAGGCTTTTATTGCCTCTCTCTCTACATATAATCTTGCTAATAATGATGGAAGTTTGCTGATTTACTTTCAGGTCAGCTTTACAAATGCATTGAGAAAAAGGTAGTTAAAATGCTCATCTTGGAGTTATTAAACAGCACTTACTTCCCCGATTTTCTCCTATTCCTACATGTGAGTCTCACCTCCTTTTTTCCCGTGCAAGGAGAAAAAGTCAAATACACAACTTGTGGCAGTTGGCCTAGACCTTCATGCTCCCTTGTCTCCMTCTGGGGCTTCTTCATCACTTCCTGTAAATCTCTGTATATTCTCATTACTGCCATTCCATATCTGGAGAGAGAGACAGTATTTTCTTTCATAAAAAAAAGCCTTCTTTTTCTTTGCTCTAGATAAGGCCTGCAGTGCTCATTTTCTGCTGCTTCCAGACCTGAGGTCTAGAGCAGGAGGAGAATGCATTTTTTTTGCTATGGTAACTTTTATAAAACAGCCTGTATAGTACTATTATGCACCAATAAAAAAGCTTAGATGTATTTTTATGTGAAGTAAAACTTAGTCAAAAAGCCTCATATTCCACTTGAGCTCACGAGTCAAAAACCCCCCAAAAAACAAAAAAACAAGGTATAAAAATGAGGCAGTTAGGCTTGATTTATTGCCCACACATAGGCATCTGGTGCGATATGAAATGCCCTCAGGTACCCCTCCTAGTATCCAGCTGCTGATCCAGAAGGTCTTTGATCTCCTACAGGGCCTCACCCACATCTGCCAGCCCCAGGTGTAGGTCTTAAAAACCCTAAAACTTAAACCAACAGGAGACAAATGGAGACAAGTGGAGGATAAGTTTCAAAACTCTAATATTGTCCCAGATAAATTACTAAACCTTAATACACCTTAGGGTATCTCAGCCCACACTAGATGCCTATGTGTGGGCAACTGAATCACATCCAGAAGACTTAGGGCAATTACACTGTAAAAAATATCTGGTAATATTTTAATAGAGATCCTAACAGAGCTGTGAAACAGAAAAGATACAGAGCCTTTCACGATACAATTAAAAAGGACAGCATTTAACCAGAAAAAAAAGAAAGAAAAAAGAGAGTATTTCTTTTTGGTTTAAAGGATTCCTTTAAGGGCAGATTAAAAAGGATGTACAACCATGTATTTTCAAGACTCAAAACTGGCAGGTACACAGTATTCAACCACCACTGTATTTGCAAAAAAAAAAAAGGTAGATGCCAAGAATTAGTCAGAAATTTAGAGAATAAGATACATAATTGGTAAGAACGTCCAAACCTATTTAAAGAACCTTAATGCCTTAAAACCCATCAAACACCAGACCCACATCTCTGAGATTAAAAAACAAASAAACAAACAAAAACCCTCTTAATAAAAGCTGGGGTGACTGTGCTTCTTAGACCTTGTGAATATTGTGGATTCCCCCAGTTGGCCACCATTAAATTAGAATAAAACCTTGTCTTTTATTGGGTATTTCACATCAAAAGCTTGCATTACAACGTTTTCACAGAGACAGCTTTATGCAACAGTTTGTTTTTCCACAAAACACCATATTTGAAGTAACTTCCTAATTTAGCATGTGCCGATTGAATAGAGTCTCCATGTGATCTATATTGAGAAGTTTAAAGGAGCTTTTAGGAACTGATATCCATGCCCTAATGACATAGAAGATTGGACAGCTTATTCCTTGAAAAGTCATTGAAAATCCCAGCCAAAAGTATGTATAATAACTAACAAAAAATGCACAAATATGGAAGGAACACATTACATGTTAAAAGCCTTAAGATTATGAATTCAATGCATATAGATCTAGTAAAGGTGTTTAGGAATGCTTCTGCTTGGCGATTCAAACTCTGGCATGATCAAAGGAAGAAATACATTAAGCCTTATTTATAAAATTATCAGCAATAATTCACTGCAATCAATAAATCACTCATATCAGCAAAAATCATTGATAAAATATTTCCTTTAAAATGTTGTCCTGAAATTATATTAGTGATTAAGGCAACATTCCTCAAGATGACATTAAGACATCCCTGATTTTATTCTAGACTACAGAGTATACATAGTCAGAATAATGGATAATAATTTCAAAATGAACTGAGAAACTCACAACCCTCTTAAAAGATTAAATGCGTCAGAAAATTTAAACTAATGTCTGTACCTTTAACATGGGAAAGAAAAAGAAAAAAAGCCATTCCCTCATGCAAGTATTCAGGAAATTGCCTGCCTATCTATCTGGGAGATCCTACCAATGTGTCTGTGATCYAGGCTTCACCCCTTCTTCTCATAGTAATCTTCTATCTGGGAACAAAGCCGCGCTTGCTGAAACAGCTCTGCTTGTATATAATAACAGCTTGTCCAATGAGCAACAAAGGACAATTTAGTTCTTAGTACAAATAACCTGGCTAACTCTAGATGAGCTTGCTCAAGAAACAGAGCATTAAAGCTTCATTTTCAAATAAGGCTAAACAATTTGGTTACACCATGCTATTTGCAGCCCCAGATCCAGATTTGCATCTGGATACCTAAGTAAACTTCTCTGAACTGGCTGAGATATGTGGCCAGCTCTGTGCTGACTTGTGCATACAAATCAAAGGTTGTTATACATAATATCATCTTAGTGCTATTCAGAGATATGAATTTCAAGTTCTTCACGTGACTTGCCTTAGCAGCCAGAGTAACAGTTTCACTACCTTGACTATGGCATCCCACATCAAATATTTCACTACAAAACAAACAAACAGAAGTCTGCAACTCCAGGAGAGAAGAATCACACACAAGTTAGGCCAAGACAAAGGGAATTGCTCCTATAATGTAATCACTACGGGTCTTACACTAAAATGAAGTTAACTTTGCCCAGGAAAAACGTGTACRTGTCTGTCTGGACACACTGATACCTAGTTCCATTATAAATCAAACTATTACTGTGATAAGCTGGTAAATAAGGGAAAGTAAATTGATATTTATTTTTAATTTTAAAAGGTGGTCAGATACTAATAATGATGCGGAGGAACTTGTAGGTACCTAAATAGAGAATATAAAAACATTCCATTTGAGAATACGGCAATTGACACAAATAAGGAAGTATATCATTTTTACCTTACTTTTAAAAACAGATTTAAGCACATTAACAATCAAACAATGAATTTATTTGCAGGATACACTTATTATACATAGAAAACAATACTTATTGTTTGGTTGATTAAATAGCAAGAGGAAAAAAAGCATGACAAAAACACAATACATTATTCAAAATGCTCCATATATTTGTTATCTGACATTTTCAAAATGAAGCTTTTTTTTTTTTTTTAAAACGTGATCATGAACAATGCACAGTGGGAACAAAGGGTCTAGAATTCGAACATTCCACAGCTGTGAGTCAGTGAGGGGAAAAAAAAAAAAAAGGCTACATAGAGGAAAAGAACACTGAATTTCAAAACAATACAAATTCCATTAAAGATAAGATCATCTCAGCATCTAAAATCTAAAACCAAAGTTATATAAGAAAAGAGGAATTACAAATATTAACAGACAACTCGGGAAGGAAGAAATTATATTTCTCTGGTGATGGCTTGTTAATAGCCGCTAAACAGTCAAACTAATATTAAGCGAAGGTCAATTACAGTATGATGCTGCAAAAACAAACCCAAGCATGAGCAGCTAGAGGTGGGAAATATCCAAGTTCATTTTACTAAACAAGTTACGACTACCCAAACCATTTGTTCAGTACATATATATCAATGGAACAACAAAGTAAAAAAAGTTTGAGCACCAATCACTGAGTGATTTAGTAAAGTGTAGGAAAACATATCTGCATGCTCTGAAATGTTAATTACAAGTTCTTTTCACATTTCATGCCGATGCAAATGGAATGAATGGAATTGCAGTGTCATATCCTGCTCTTTGTTCCTGTCCTTTCACATTGGGTCAGCAGTGTGAAGGTTCTTCACCCGATGGTAGTGGATGTGTCCAAGGCATAAGAAAGAGCCACAGAGTTGCTGTTTTCTGACAGTGCCTAATACAATGCTTCCCAAATGCTTCATTAATACAGGATACGTACCACAAATAACTCAGCCACATTAAGTATCAAATCTACATATAGTGTTACATGCTGTCCGGGATAAAAAGGGTACAAAATAACTGCTAATATTAGATCTTACCTGAGTTAGATTCAACTTCCTTAGTCACAAGGTCACCAGAATAAAGCTGAGAAATGTCTGGTTGTGACAATTGATCTGAATGCCAGTGTACAGAATGCGTATTTTACAAAAAACTATCAATCTCTATAGTTAAAATCACAACTTTTAAAAACATACAGACTAGGCTACATAATCCTTTATATCCCTTAACTGTCATAGATGACATCCAGATACAAATTCAGAGCTTTCAGATAGAAGACATACAGATTTTATTAAATTTTTTTTTTCATAACCAGGCACCCTTTGCCATTCTGTTAAGATGTATAGGAATCTATTGTGCTACTTGGGTTGTTGACTGTTTAAACAGAACAAAAATATATCCTTTAGCAAGGTAGTCGAGAAAGCTGAAACACTCTGCCGTGGGAAGGTCTGTGCTGAAAGCATTATTTTCTTCAGTGTATTCTCCTCAGTCTCACTCATCTCAATTATCATTCAGAACAGCACAAACAGCAGGATTTGGAGAGTGATAGATTCCAAGGTCAGTCTCTTTTAGTCACCCTAAAAATCTGTGTTTAGCATCCTCACACCTGAGGTCTCACAGACAGTAGGATATTTTCAACATTACCTGAACAAAACTCATGCATCTGTAGTTATATTATGTCCATCTTCTATTAAAAAAATCTCTACAGATCAGTTATGGGAGGAGAACAAAGTTGCAGTTTTAAAATTCCAGAGAAAGCCACAGAATTTATATGTAGGGAAAACAAACAAACCAACCAACCCCACATTCCAGAGTATGGAGGACTGCTCTAAGTTTTCCCTAGAAAAGCAGCAACACAGACCGTGCGTGCGTGTGTGTGTATACAAATACACATACGTACATGCACACATACACATACAGGATCATCACTGAAAAATATAATTGCCAATACAATCGGTTGTTTCATTCTAATTAAAAAGGATGAGTTAACAGATTTTTCTACTCAGGCTCATAAATTTGGAAGAACTAATCTACAAGGCTTATTTATACTTTTCCTAGTGAAGTCTCTTTCATTCTTTTCATTCAYAGGTTTTAATCATCTAAGTTAGAAAACAGCATGTAAGATCCTATATCCTAAGAATTTATCATTTTTCATGTCATACAATACATTATCAGAACATGCTACGAAAGTATTCGCTGATAGAAAAAAAAGTGAACCTCATAAAAAAATGAATTCAGAATAATGATCGTTTACAAGTATGGAAATCTTCTGACGATTTTCAAGTAAAAGCTACATACACCATTTCCCAATGTTAGACATTACTTTTCCCATCTGATATAATTTGTTTAAAATGCATAGAATATATAAAAATAGCGGTATTCATATAAACTCTGAGAGTGTTCTATTTTACCAGTCAATATGCCCTGTAATTATATTGATGGATTCTCTGTTAAAGAATACATTATATTCTGAGGTCTAATTAGAATGAGAAGTGAAAAGGTTTCATTTTAAAGAAAGATTTCTTTAATTTTTACAAAAATTAAAATAGGACAAACATTGCAAATATTCCAGAGTAAAAATCCAACATACAAAAAACATTCTAACGGCCTTCTGTGTTCTCTGTTGCTAAACAAATAAGCAAACAAACAAAAAAAACAGCAGAAAAACTCCCAATAGTCATATATAGTCAAAAATGGCACTTCCTTATCAGCATGTAATCCATAGGTTAGGATGACAGAAGAATAAAACTGATCCACTGAAAATCTTTTTCTTCAGAAAGTGGTCTAGGTTAAGAATTACCTTCACCCATAGGTAATCTAAGACATGTGCTGGGTCTCCTCTTAAACAAAGAGCACTGAGGGATCACAGTTTGCTTAAACCTTCTATTCAGAGTACCTGTACATACCTAAATCTAACCTTATCCAGTGGAAATCCAGCATGTGCAGGAATGGATCCATGAATTATTTTTAAACACTTATAGTACTATCTGCCCCATGAAAGTTAAGCAGGGTCTTTACAGTATACTAGTGTGTTTTGCTAGAACCACCACCACGGTCTTCTCCAGCCTTAATTTCATTCTAATGTCAAACACACATTGACGTTCTGCTTAGTACAAGTTTGGTCATAATTGATTACATAAATAAATTGGATTTATTTTCCTTTGGTAAAACATCAGGTTTTGGTAGAACATTAAATAACCAGGAACAACCTGCCAGCCTCATTCTAGCAGACAGAACTTGTATATGTTATTCCAAAGGAATTTTTTTTTTTTTTAATATCTTGCCTACATCTCCAGAGGGAATATTATGCTGAACAGATTGTCCCATGCAGCTGGAGTCAACTTGAATATATAATATATCAAACTTTAAATGTTATTCACAGAATATTTTTGAAACCACCAGACGCATCTGTTGTTGCTTTAGATAAAAAGAGGACTGCAACTCTGATACATAAACAATGGTAGCCTTTTCGAAAAGTGAATATGCTGTCTTACTAAATTGCATTAAACCTCCTAAATGCAAGTTAATTCTGTGCAGTGTAGCCTGGACAAGATATGGAGACCGAGGAAAGTGGCACAGTGCCCTGGAAAACAAGAGCTCAGATTAATGAGCAGCCACTTCGGTGAGTGAATAGACTTCCAGAGCACAGCTTCAGAGCTGGGCCTCATGTAAAAACCATGCTGCTCATGTCACTTTTGTCCACAGAGAGATGGAAGAATGGCACATGAGAGCTGTTACTCTGAAATTTCTGTTAAGTTTATTGTATGAGTGATGAATTAGACTTGCCAGATGCCTTCTGAAGAGAGAGAGGCCTTTTGGCAGTTTCTGATAGTTTATTTTTCCTTTCTTGTTTTTTGCGACTTTTAATAGTTCCCAAAGGGACTGACTCACACTAGACTAACTGGATGACTTACTCTCTCTTACCAGGATCTGTCCCAACATGCCCAGGTTGACATGACTGATAATCAGAGGCAAGGGGCTGCTATCCCACATCAATGAACTTCAGGAGACCAAGCCTGTGACAGCACTGGAGAGATAAGTAAACTAATAAAACAACAAATAAACAAACATGTTCTCTCATTCCTGCTTATATCATCTTAAGAAAAAATATTTCCTAAACTAAGTTAACATCATTTTACAGTCATTGTAAATGTGAAGGTTACTGTGCCAAAATCAGTGGACATATGCAAACATCAGAGTTGCGAGTCCATGCAGTAGCACCAGGAATAGGGCTCAACCCTGCTGGTAAAATTATGCAGGCTTTTACCCCTAGCGCCATGAGAATTTATGTTAGCTGATCATGAGTGCTTCATTGCTCTTTGCAGGCCGCTCTTTCCAGGCTCAGCTTCCAGCTTCCACTTAAGTTCCTGAACGAAAAGGCCATCTCTTCAAAAGAACTCTGAACTGAAGCAGCTCGGATTGGGAGCACTCTACGAGATGGAAGTTGCTAAGTATTTTTCAAAATTTCCCTAATTCAAATATTTAGACTCCCAAATTGAAGGTTTTTTTTTTTTTTGAAAATATCAGCCTGCATTAAGACAAACATCTGAATGAACCTGATTTATATAAACTAGGCAACATGTCACAGGAGTACATGACAGTCAGTATATAACCCTACTGAGGTACAAAATATTACATACTTAAAAGGGTTTCAGAGTATGTCAGACATACTTCAGTCAGCAAAATACTGGTTGCATCGTTCATTTAACAACAAGGATACGGTCCATATTAATTTTAGAAAGCAAAAGCCAAATGTTAAAATAGTTCATTTCACATTCATATTCTTCTTCTAAACAGTTCTGATACAAGGGCACCTTCAACTAAATATCTTCAGTTAGAATGAATCCTAGGAAAGGAAAACAACTCTTTGAAAGACAGACATCAGTGAGTTACTGTACATAAACTGTATTGCATGCATAGCAGCAGAAGATGGACACAAAAAAACCCAACAGGTTTCACCATAAACAGTATTATCTTCTGAATGAAAAAATACAAACATTATTAATCACTTAGGAATAATTTTGCACAGCATACTTCAGCACTCAGAAACTATAATTTCAGTTTATCTTCTAGCTATTGCTGAAAAATATTGCCTTTTAAAGTCTTCAGCTGTGCATGGTAATACACCACTGAATGTTTAAGAAACACAGACATGTGGGCTTTGTTATCCTCCACATACCCCATTCTTAACAGACATTGGCACTTCTCATTTATATCCTGAGGACAACGTCCTTCCAGTCATATTGGCCAGCTGGAAAGATACTAACCCATATGGTGTCTCTCTCCTCATTAACACATGGTTACCATTTACTCAGCTTTCCACCAATTAAGATGAGCTCAGACTTTAAGGTTTCTTAGAGTCCTGTTTGGTAGATCACTAGATTAAAAAACAAGACGACACTCAAGACTATGTTGATTGAAAAATGGTCAGATCCACAAAGACTATTTGACAATTATTCAAACTATAAAAGAAAACTGTTTTCTCCTCCCATTTTACAAGTGCTTGAGGCCAAATAATTCCCTTATTTTGGAATCTAGATTAACAAAGCTTTAGGCTTTTTCCTGTGAAGTTTTACAACACAACTTCTCCAAAATTAGTACAGTGCTTTAAAGAGTATATAAAAAGGTTCTTACTTGTTTCTTTCAGTTTTTCCATGATCACAGGCTCAACATTGTACAGATTTAAGTTAAAACAGCAACCATGAGTGATTGTTCTTCCAGTGTCATTTTAAGGGAATTATTTCAATCTCAGTACTGACCAAGTTTTGAAAGGCAACAGATCCATTATTTTGGGGTACTTTGATAACTGATGGAAGAGTATCCAATGTTCTACCGTGCTGTCACCATCCAAAGTCCTAGTGCAACGTTGGCAGCCAGAAGTGCACTGCCAGCAAGTAAAATTAAAAAGCCAACAAGCTCCCTGTTCTGCTTTTCTACAATCAGTGAGCTCAGAGTGGCTTCCAGGAAAGAATTTAATATCCACTGACCATCCAAAGCAAAGCATGGTACAGCATTGATAACTGCCAATGCTCCCGACAGTGAAATTAGGTACCTGATTGACATTAGTTAAGGTTCATGAATAACACTCAAGAAAATGTAAAACAAAAATCAAGACAAAACATATTTTTTGCTTTTACTATGCAAAGAGAAACACGAGGTTTTTTTTTAGCTGCCATTGTTTCATGGAAAATGTATTAGGACCACAAGTTTTACACCATAACATAACAGCCCAGAAAACTGCCTTTATGGGTTCATTTGTTTTTAAATAACAAACAAGCTCTATGTTTAGATACTTTAACAACCTGCAGCCTTTCCAGCTCAGATGAAACCAGGCGATTGCAAGAACACACTTAATGCTGCCCATCTTCCTCCCCTGCTTTGTGTGGTTTTGGAAGACTGGAGCAAGTTTATAACTCTGACACTATGCCTGTAGTAACAAGGCATTCTAGACCTATGATCTAAGTATGAAACGATGATTAGGAATACTTTCCAAAACGTTCCCTCTCCAGAGTAAGTAAATGGTTAGAATATGACTGGAAATCTGCACTCTCTCCTACTTACCTGTTAGCCAGAAAAGTTGTGTGAATATCTGTGCATGCATGTGCRTGTGAGAATGAGGTAAGGATAGATCATTCATATCGCTGGTAAAGGCTTGCTAACTTTGCTACTGGCCTCCATTCTATAACGGCTGGACAAGAAGACATATGACTCAGAAACCAGTTGGGTCAGCGTGAACCTTGGCATATTCCCCAGAAAAGGGGAACTTGTGTACCATCTTTTATGTTTTATGGACAAATCTAAACTACACTGTTCAACTGTTTTTAACTACCCATTAACATTTCAGTTTCTAAGGCTAAGAGTTCTTAGATTAGCTGTATCCAAAGCCCATTATCCTTTATGTGTGTGTATATATACAATCTCAGTCATTAATACAGATTAATAGCCATATTTTAAATGTTATCATATTGCTTTTTGAATATGAAAAGTTTTCCTTTGAAGAAAAAAAAAAAGGAGAATGAAAATGAACACCCATACCTGTTATTTAGTTCAGGGTAATGGCTAAGAAATAGTATTTATATAGCTAGCTCCAATACACTGAAGCTTGCAACAACATCTCATTTATCTTGCCATAAATTCAGGAATGCTTTGACTAAAACCCACTTTCAAGAAAGAGTTAAAAAAAATCTGACCAAAAATTTTCTGGTAAAAATAAGGAAGTGAGGCATTTCATTTTGAGTTTGGCACATGGACAAGAATCACTGCAGAATGGGGTAAAGATGTACAGAACTCTAGAGATATGTTTCAGAGCATCCTGTTGAAAATGATATCCACCTGAAATCTTGCTGGGTCATCAAATTCTAAACAGTTCCCTTTTTGTCTTAAAAGAACAAACATACTTCAAAGGATACTTGCAAAATGTCTCTATCACCACAGGCAGATCAATGCTTAGAAAGTCATGTCGTGGTACAAAACTGCTGAGACTTACTGAAATGAAAATATAAAGATACACAAAAAATGAACAGTCATTCCAGGATTATAACATTATGAATTTTAGATTATAGTTTTGCAGAAAAATCAGATTTGGAATGACTTTTTTTCAGGATGAGTAACCAATCTAAATATGGTTTTGCTCTTTTTTTTTCTTTTTAAGAAGACAGAGTGTAGCCATTAATTCTCTCTTAGACATAGTCATTAACATAATAAAATCACTCCACAAAATATAATTAGCATGATGTCAGCAAAAGCAGATCTAAGATGTATATTTTCAGAGACAACTGGACATCTGTAATCATAAGGACCATGTTGTGTAATTTAAGCCCTTTCCATAAAAACATTTAAAAAGAGATTATCGTTACCAGGCTTCTTCAACATATGTAGTCAACATGTATACATTCATACCCTGGGTGTACACATGTACTTTCTCTCAAGGCCAGAAAATTTTTCTGTTCCAGTACCTGTAGAAGATCCCCACATTCTGAAGCTGAGCTCATGGCATATAAAGGTGGAGCATATCAGCTCCCAGTCAAATAGGGAACAGAGATCTAGATGCACTTTGCAAAAGAAAGGGTTAGGAAGTGAGGCACAGGTGTGTTACACATCTTAACACCAGATAGTCAGTAATAAATAGCCTCTTTTTCTATCTTCAAATGATACTGTAAGCGACTACAAGCAGTAACTTCATGCAACTTAAAATCATGGGAGGTGGGATTCAGCATTCTTGATACAAACAGTGACTGTAAGATGGCAGTATCAAGCACCACATCACCTTGAAACACTTCTTTGATACCATAACTTCCTCGAAGGTGTAGATGAGGTTCCAGCTGGCTGCATGTCAAATGTCAACGAGAGACTTTCTCTTCAAAGAAAACTGAGGTAGCTTAAGATCTCCCAGAGTGCACTCTGATAGTACAGGGATGCTCCATCTAAGTTGTCTCAAAAAAAGGATTGACATAACCTTTTGAAAGAAACAGCATTCTCTCCAGTGAGCCTCAGGGACTGTTTGAAAGCCTCAATTCTGTTAAAGCTGAAAGGGACACTTGTAGTATAATGGAGTCTTATCCCAAGAGGTAAGAGGTTTAGGTAAATTAAGGTAGAATTAGAAAATCACCTTCAGAAGGAGCTTGCATAGTATCTACAATAGCTGCTCTGTCCCTAAGAAACAGCTTTGAACACAGAGTTGAGAAGGCCAGTCGTAACGGCTTGAATTTTCCCTACCATCCTGGTAAAAAGTTATAGCCATGAGAAATACCACCTCCATAAACACATACAGGGAGAAGTACGTGAACAGGAGTTCAAAGGACAGATTGATTAGAGTTCTGAGCAAAAAGCTGAAATCCCACTGTTGTACAACATCCCTTGGGAAAGGAACAATTTAACCCGCTCTGAGAAATTTTGAAAACAGGCTAAGAGAACACTGGAAACCCTGCTGCTAGTACATAACATACCAATACCATACCAATATTGCTGCTAAGCATACAGAGAGATCAGATTTCCTCAGGTTCAATAAGCAATTCAAGAATATTGGGACAAAGATATAAGAGGAAAGTGCAATTCCAAAACAACACTAAGCAGAGAACTGATCAACCCAGTCACATAAACATGCTTTCATCTGTTAATAGGGGCCTTTCTGATGAGTCAGGAGTACTAATTACAAGAATAAGCAAGCATACCACAGGATGGAGAGATCTGGATAACAAAGGGTCCAAAAACTAGAGTATTTTTGGTGTGTCAATAAGCAGAGAAGTTCCCAATACCAAAACTACCTCAGCTGGGCCAAGATGGTTTGAAAAATCAATGTTCTCTGTTTCCTTACCTTGAGGATCTTTGACTTAGGGGAACTGAGAGAGAATAAATAATGGTCTGTTGGACAACAGAGTGAAGAACACATCAGAAGGAATCCTGGACACCATCCAGCTCAGAAAGCCAGATGCATCCAAGTCAAGAGATATCCAAGGAAAACAACTCACTAAGCTGAAGGCTGGTATCAGAACATTTGACCAGACCTCTCGTCCATGAGCCAAAACAGCAAAACAGCTAAGACAGCCAGAGTATTCAAAGGTTTCAAAAGAGACATATTGCAGTATGAATTTATTTGCCTATATTCTGACTTCAAAGCTGGACAGCCTCTTCACAAATACATAATGGCCACTAACAAGTCACCATCCTGAACCTGAAGTTCTGCCTACAGTCAGAATGGATCACTAAACTCCTTCCCTCTTTGTACAACCCTGCTGTCCCTGATAGCCAGCAGATATGGATCTAAACTCCAAAGGAGAAGAAAATCCCCTTGCTGCTGGGGCAGACCCTCTTAGAGACTCTTCAAGAGAATCTCTTCAAGACACAAACAAACTCTTCAGAAAGTCGCAGGACTAGGTTCTAGACACTGTAATATGAGGCTATGAATTTAGGGGCTGTAACAGACAAAATCTAATCTAGCAGGCAAACCTGTCCTTCAGGGGATAAGAAAAGAATGGCAGAAATGGCTCCAGGCTCATCTTCACAAGACACTGCTGGRAAGAGGTAAAACGAATGTCAGTCCAAATATGAATGTCAGTCACTAGATTCTGCCCAACAAACAAGGGCCAGAGAAGGAAGCCAAGATTTAGCAATGCCAGAAATGACATGAAGGAATAAAAAAACTCAAACAAAACAAAAAAGAAATGCTGCAAAGTTGCATGGCAGTAATAACAGGGCCCTCCACTTCAACCTTACATATCATCTGTCYGTATAAGGAGAGCTAGACCATAACCGGCCTGCAGTAAGAAAAATCTTAAAGTCTTGAGTAATACCACATGAAATAAATCCACAGCTGAATTTATATTAGATTATATTCAAGGGATAGGGAATATTCTAGGGAATGCTAGTTAAAAAAAAAAGAATCAATGCTTCCACCCTGATCAACATCCATTCCTAATCATTCCTTCTGTGTTAGTTTTGGCCAAATCTACACCAATATAAGTTCACTTAGGAGTATGACTCTTTACAAGGTTTTTATATTGTCAATAAGAGCTATAAGTAGAGCCCGTTACAACAAAAATATTCTTAACAGGATATTTTATTTTGAGGAAATGGAAACATTTTCTAGAAATAAACTAAACAGCCCAGTCTTTGTAAATGGCTAATATGGATATAAAATTTTAAAAAGTTTGTATCTAGAAGCTAGCTAGCTTCAAATGAAAATATGAAATAATTACTCCTCCATAAATCAGGGCTATCATGACAATAATGCAAGCCTAAACAGCAAATAATACATACATAGAGTTTTTCAAATATGACTTCAAGTGACATTATTAAAGTAATAGTACACACTTGTGCAATTCCTGTATCATCTTGCATGTTAAATGCAGCACTGCTCTAAAAAAATAATGCTTGCAGGAAGAACATACTACAGAACAAGGCATTCCATTAAAACTTACTTATTCCTATTTCAAAACTCACACAGTAGAGGAAGAGATTCTTTTCTTTTTTGAACTGTAGAAAAACTGTTACCACATTCTGATCAGCCACATTAGAAAAAAAAACAAAACAAATCAAAAATCCCTCTTGTCCCCAAGCCAGTATTGCACAGTGCAAAGTAAGTCTGAAATATTTACAAGTCATTTCAGTGGAATGCATGGAACTCTACAACAGTACAAATACCTGCTACCCAAGGCAGGATCCTGTAATTGTATTTCTGGTGTTTTTCCAAGGGGAACATAGAGCATAGGTTGATTTTGCAGTAAAGTTTGCACAAAGTCCACAATTCCCAGGATACAGTAAATCATTGTAAAATTATACTCCCATATATACAGTGTAAGTTATATTTTCACACAGTAACTTCTTAAAATAGAACTACCTTTCTAGATGAATGCAATAACATTCTTTGCCGAGATCTCTGAAAGCCTGACAGGTTAGGTTGTCTTGCAGAATTACAGTTTAGTAGGAGACGCTAATCAAAACTCCATTGCCCCAACTTATTGGAAAAGAGAACAATACCAATTGTTCTAGAGTACCTTCAGTCTGTATTGTTAAACTAGAGAGCCAAGCAAGGGAACTTAAAATAATTATCAAACACTATTCTTAAAGACTTGTTGCTGCATATGGAGTAGATGTCAGCAGATACTGAATTGTCTGTTAGTATCAACCACAACAATGCTTTTCTTCCTAAATGGTAAGAGGCCAGAAGTGAAGAGATCATATTCTGGGCTTACAAGAGCGTATACTAAAAACAAGTAAAAATAAATAAATAAATTTTTAAAGGAGTATCAAAACATGACTAGCACAAAAAGACTGACAGATTAACAAAAAATATGTTTATGTAAGAATGTTAATGTAGTTACACAACCAGATTTCATCACTGTTTCTCAAGCTCTGTTGTACCTAAGTCCATTGCTTATTCAGAAGAGCATAATGGCTTGCTAAGGAGATATTTCAAAATGTATTTAAAACCTTTCCCTACGAAGTATACTTGTCTGTGAGGAACTTCTAAAGTAGTTCTGGCAGGTACCATGATTCACAGATACTCTTTGGAGGCATGACACCTCCTTTACTTTCCTCACTTGAAGGCACAATAGTTTAATACTTAATACTTTTCTAAGACTACCTGAAGCTAATATCTACCTCATTTTTACCCTGCCCTACTAAGTAGAGATGCAGATGAGTTTGTTCATTCTTCACATACTTGCTCCAAGAGTAAAATTACTTTCTCCCTGTATACCTGGCTGAAGGATATATGGCTGCCTAAAAGACAGGTGCAATCCATTTCAAATTAAGGAACTAAACTGTTACATACTATTTAATTTAGGGCACTCAAATTAAACAAATTAATAAAAAAAAATCAGGAAAAAAACTATGTTGTGGCTCAGTACTTGTGGCTCAGTAGTCATGGGAATCTGTAATAGATACTTAGATAGTAGGCATGATTTAAGCAGTCATGCTAATATACTAGGCAAGGTATTGGAGCAAGACACCACAGAGATTTTACAATAGCGTTTTGAAAAGTTTAAGTGTTTGCAAAATGCAGGTGTCTGGTTCCTATGACAAAACTGAGTGAAATCTGTTATAGAAATAGCCCTTTCATACTTTTTGAATAAACAGCCATCTCATATCACATATGGTTCTGTTACCTTTATAACTTATTGCACTGTGCACATTTCATTTTAAGCACATTTTATTTACTTATTTCCTGAGTAGTCCATATCTCTCCACTGGCTGTAACAAGAAATGGATTCTGTTTTAAACAAGTTAACTGATGAGTGCTCCAAGACCTTGTTCAAACAGCCAGCCAAAGAAAAGTATATTAAAACTCTTTTCCCCCCCCCAAGATTTTTAAAATAAATAATACAAACCTGTGTACTGGAGATGCATGGGGTGTCCTACAAATAGCATGTCAATATGAGGTGGATGTTTTACCCTGATTAGCCTTGTTTGGTTCTCTAAAGAAGGAGTCACGCACAAGCTCGGAACAAAGTCCTTCTGGCAGTCCATGTTAGTTCGACAAACTTGGCTGGCCTCAATAACTTTTCGTGCTGGCAGACAGGCATACTGCAAAGGGCATTTAAAACGTTTATCAAATGTAAAGGTATTTTCCTTTATTACTTATTATTTACAGATAAAAAAAAGTGTAGTATATATTTATTTTTAAAGCAAAGGAAGGGCTTTACTGACATACTACCAGGCCATAACAAGCTAGAATATGATTTTTTATTTTTGTCAGATTTCTATGTCCTGCAGAGCTTCTACCTAATATATAAATATACATGATCAACCTGTTATTCCACTTCTGGGAGAATGCAAAAGAGATAGCGTACACATGCACCAAAATAAAAGCTATTTTAAAGAAAGACACACACACAAAATCAAGGCAACTAAACATAAGTTAATCATTTGTAATGAACAGAACCTTCATCAATATACTACTGAGTTATCTGCTTAAGAAGTTTTAGTCCTTGTTGACCTAAAACAGTATTTGTTTGAACAAAACCTTAAATTCAGCAAACAACTCAACCAACCTACCTTGTCTGTGCGGTTGCTAAGAGACCATTCTGAACTAGACATACACAGCACTTAATGCAATTCTATGTCCCAAATCCTACTTATAACACTCCTTCGCTCAGCAGTGTGAAAGACCTGATCTCTCTTGCTCCCCACAGGCCAAAGAGAGTACAGCAGAAAGGAACAGGAATTTGTTTTTTCTCCCACGTCTCCTGAAAAAGCTCTGTAGTAATTTACCTTTTGTTCTTTAACACAAACAAGAAAGTCTTCATCTACTAGGAAAAAAGGGGGATGCCCTTGCTTGTTAGCCTGACAGTAATGGCCATTCCTCCCTACAGATAGATGCATGTGCATCAGTCACTCCCCATTAACCTCAATACCAGTTCTTTGTATTGTAATTAGGGGGAGAGGGCATTTAGATGTTTTCAAATACAGCTGCACAGCACTGCAAAGAAAATTTAAAATAATTGTTCAAAAACTTGTAGTCATTCTAAGGACACTTGAAGGTCACAGGCTTTTAGATGCTTTTATTTCTTCTCTGCTCCTAAGCAGCAACTATGCGCTCAAGAATGCCAAAGCTCTGTGGGGTAGCAATTTATCAAATCTTGCTGAACTCAAGGATATTACCAGCCACTGTCATATTTCAAATGAGCTGTTGGTCTGCACCCAATTCTTGGTGGCTAGATACCACAAAAACACATTGCAGTGGAAAGTTTAACATTAGAGAAATTGTAAACACAGCAGATTTAGGAACACACTTATTTTCTATTTCTTGAGATATCTATCACTCCAGGTCAGAAAAGTAACAAACCAGCACGTGTAGAAAAGTTTACACAATTGTTACTTGTGCTCTTTGTTCTTGTAAAGAGAACTGTTAGAAATATTCCATTGCTGTCAATGTGGATAACTTATTTTTAACAAACATTCCTGTATTTTAAAGGGACTAATGCAAAATCGTACCGAGAAACTTTATGTATTTCCACAAGCTACAGGAAAATTAGTGTGATGAAGGAAGGAATCAAGCAGAGGCCTTAATTTTAAGAAATCTGGCAATCTCTAGGACCTTTTCTTGCATGTTTTTACTTAAGCTAGGGAGCAGCTCTACTGACTTCAGATAAGATAACTGAACAGATAGTCCGGTGCTTTGCTTTGCCTGTAGTGCTCAGTACCTTTAAAGACTGGAGCTGCAAAATAAGCAATTTCACCTAGTTCTCAAAAGTTGCCTTTTTTTTTTTTTTAACTCTCGAATACTCTGTGTTCAAAGTGAAGATGGGGGAAATGAGAGAAAAAAGGAGAGGGAATGTCCTCCTGTCTAAAGGAATCAGGGGTATAAGATCTCTTCTTGTTCTTCCACAGATTCTTTGTTTGATCATGGGAAAAAATCATAACCAAAATTTTGTTTTTCTTAGCTGTAGATGGGGAAAGTAATATATTCATACACCTTTATTACAAACTTTAGGTATTCTTAAGCACTTAAGTATACTGCATAACAATGTTGGTAAACATTACTAATTTAATGTTAACAATTTTAGATTTACCAAACAGAATCATCATCTTAAGTAACTTACCAAGTGGCTGTCCAAGTTATTGCTGTATGAAAAGCAAATGTCTGTGAGGCTGTTGTTACTACAACATTCAACTGTGCCATCAAGTCTTCTATAGACTAAAGAACATAGGCACAGAGCAAAAGATCAGTAACATATTATACTAACTTCCTGAAAAGAAATGAAATTCTCTGAACAAAACAAAACAATCATTCTGTAGCCTTAAGGAATTACAGTAATTCACAGAGCCTGGATGTGGCTCAGTCACAGCTGAAAACAAACCACCATTTTAAGAATGCCACCTGATTTCAATCATCTCTCTCACATGCTGATTTTTTCATCTTAAAAAATCTCCTTGAGAGCCTGGGGACCAACTGCTACAATGTACTGAGCATTATGAGTTACAAAATACTTTTATCTGTTGCCTCCAGCTAGCATTAACTGCTAGAATAGAAATTTGTTACCTGCTGCTGTACTGATTTCAGTGCCTGACTATGGAAATGACCAAGGCTCAAAATGCCCTTTCTAAAACGTGAAAAGCCTTTACAAGATTCAGGCTTTTAAAGCTTTCCAAGTCTTGAAGGCTACAGCAGTAGAAAAATGATATTTTAAAACTGATTTAGCTACAGTGTGTAACTGATTTAGCTACAACGTGGTACAGAATCTTTGTGAATCAAATTTGACTTACTCTACAAGAAGTAGTTTAAAAAAAAACACAAAAGAATGTCACCATAAGAATCTGTGTTGCAGCAACACTGGATTGCCTTCCTTAGGTAGATCAGGCCTGAGATACTGGTTGCCTATTTATCTCTGCATGCTCTGCAGTCCACTAATATGGAGCTTTATGCCTGGGGCTTTGTTTCAAGTACCCTGAGGCTAAGCAACCATATATATTTTCAAATGGTGAATGACCATAAAGTTAGTTTCCTTATAAACTACATTAAAAACTCCTTTTTTTACTTCAAAAAGATCTTTGGGGCATCGTTTTCAGTCTAGCTTCATACTTATCTTAAATAGTTTATTCTCCATTTGTTTTATGGTCAAGTAGACAGGGTCCATTTGCTGCACACATTTTTATTGATACTCTGTATTTATGTCAAGTTGTGAACTGTCAAGTTTTTGACAAATGACAGCTGCTAGAGACTGAACACAGTTCATTTAATTTCAGAGGAATATTTCTCACTGCTGGAGGTTTGTGGCTCAGAAAATAGAGACAGACTGGTCTGATTAGAAAGCAGCAGTGGGACAATGGGCTGCTAACATAATACAGTAACTAAGCTTAGAAGCAATATTAAGTCTCTAGCATGTCCATCTAAATAGGACTGGTTCTGCTGCAGAATATGCAGTTTTATTACCCATGACTCCGAAATTGCATTTCTGAGGGCAACAATCTCAGCACATACGTCTTTTTAGGATCTAGGAACTGGTTTTCACTTGCCATCCCAGCCCAGATGAGAGTACGTGCCAAAGTTGCCCCTCATCTTCAGAAGATAATCCAAACTATTAGATATCTAAAAGCCAGAATCTTACTCATGCTCCTCTAGTTTTTGGTTTAAATATTTATCTTAGATCCAGCTGTAAGTTTACTTTCCTTACATATGAAAAAAACAAAAAGTTATCTTTTCCATGTCACATGAGAATGATAACGCATCAAAAAACATGGGTACTCAAGCTGCCTGACCTCCTTTTTACTCCCAGTATGATGGAAAAATGCCAYTGACAATTTCAAAGCTCTGAATAGCATTAAGTAGGTTTTGCTTAGCTGCAGCCTCTTACCTTTGGAATTCAGTCTCCATGGATGCTTGCATGAACCAAACTCTAGAGAGGTTTAGGGCATGTCACAAGACATTCAGACAATTTAATCTGACTGTTTATTTTTGTTCTACTTAATTTTGTTTATTGTTCTAGTTTAGTTCAGTTCCTATTTTTTTGTTTCTCAGGGGTAAGCTGTTACAGCAACAAGCAATCTAACGTATAAATGAAAACAGAAGGAAATAAACTGGCTTCTAGAAGAAATATGTGCAATCCAGACAGAACTAAGTTTATAGGCAAAGACACTGTAAGCTTGAAGAAGCAAATGAAGCATAAAACCTGTACAGTGAGACAGACCAGAAGTGGCCATAATAAAGCACATCATTAACTTAAGCCACACAATTTGTAATGTTGCACAGATCAGAGCAATACCGTAACGCATGAAATTTATATCTGCAACAGATCACTGAGTTGACCCATATAACTGAACTAAAAATAGAGGAAATAATTGTATTACTGGTAATAACCAAATTATGCAATAGCCTGGAGAGGCAAATTTCATTATTCAAACCATACAGTATATTCACATAGGATGACAGGAAGACAAGAGAAATTCACCTTTCCTCTTTCTCTCCCTCACTAGAGCATTTCACAAAAAGGAATGGAATACTGGTCATTGCTTAAGACAGGATAGCAGACTTGACTTACCAAAATGCTTCCCACTAACAAATCCTAAATCCAAAAGAGTCTTTAAGATATGCTAAAATTACAGTCTAGAATAATGAAGAGACCACCTACAGTCATACCTCTAGCTGGAAAACTTAATTGCTTTAGGGYTGCTGCATTTATACAGTAGCCAATCTGCGACTTCTGTGAAATGTCTCCCAGACAGGAATTCCAGTCTTCCACACTATAAACTGGGCAGTCTTGTAGGCTAGTGACAAGATCTCCCACGAAAAGACCTCTTGGTCCATTGGCAGGAGAATCCTGAGAAGAAAAAGTGATGTTAGTCATGTTGTTATTGTTAAAACTACAAAGATTAGTTTACAGTTCTGCTGTAATATTTAGGTTGAGAAACTATTTTTGCAGAAACAGAAAATCTCAGGCTTTAATAGAAGTGATTATTTTAACTTAAGACAGAGCATTACAAAAACAACATTCTCCATGAAGAATAGCTTATTTAGTTAAAAAAAAAAAAAAAAAGGCCAAGTCTCCAAGTGATCAAGGGGACCTCTTCAAATTTGAGCAATTATTTTCATACAAGTTAATGTTGTGTTTTTTCCTATCATTTTAAGTTCAAGAAGCTTAAATTAATACACTAATCTTCCAGCAAAGCAGGGTATACCTGTACTTCTGTAGGTATAAAGCACAACAAATGTCATTCTCCTCCTGAGGTATATCAGTTCATTTTTTTATCCAAGGAGGACTGAATCCTTCCAGCTCTGTTCTTCAACCATGCTGTATTTGATTACGTCACAAAAAATCAGTCCTTTCCAGAAACTCAGCATTCTACCCTTTCTCTGCTTCCAGCTTCTACTGACCAAATAAGCATGGAAATCAGCTCAAAATAATCTCTAATATTAAAAACAGATAGCAATAACTAGAGCGATGATATAGTTTCAGGCAGATTTGTTTGGTTCCAGTATTAAAAAAAAAGTTTAAAATAAACAGAAATAAGCCTGCAAATTCATCTCAAATGGCTGAACAGTTTTACAGTATGCTGAATAGCTGTAATTAATCATACCATGTTTATTTATTTACTAATATTAAAAAATCATTAGACAGAGAGGCAAACTTTAAGCAGACAAAAAGCACAATGTATTGGATTTTGCAGAGTGCTGCAAAGACCAAATTTGCTTCTGATAATAAGAGACACTGGTACATTTCTGGTCACAAAGCATATAATATGAAACCATTCAAGATCTTTTCCTACCTCTGTGACTTCCGTGATAAGTGCCCCAACACCCGTGTAATAGAAAGGAAAAAGAACGGCTGGTAGCAGAAACAAAACAATAAGACTTGCAACACCAAGAACAAAGTTATGCCACACTCCTAAAAAAAAGAATACAAAAGATTTCTAAATAAACACTAATAGTAATAACAAAAAGGCATTTTTGAAATGCAAGATATTACAGTTACCTTTTAATTAATTTTCCTGAAATAATTACTGTAAGAATGGCTGAAAATTTATGAATACAGGCATGAAAGAAGAACATGTGTATTACTTTACAAACTTGAGCAAACTTTTTGATTTCACTTGTAGGGTAGGTAGCTTTAGAGAATCCTCCAAACCCCTGAGAATTATACTATTGGTAAATACAGGAAAGTGGTAGGTCCACTTTTAAGGCGTCATTCTATCATACTGATTTTTCATCACATAACATTACTTGTATGAGTACGAACTGGGCAGAGTATCCATATGCAAAACACTGGTATTCTGAATCTACTACTAAATTAGAGTTTCTATCCAAACAGTTGTCATACATTACAAATATTAAAAAAAAAAAAACAGTGGAAAGAAATGTATAATTTGTCACCTTCTACCACAATAAAATGCTGAATTTAAGAATCTTTAATAAATGGACTTAAATACGAATATGAAACACTATATGCTCTCAGCCAGCAAGATGTACTAAATTTAGTTGCAACTGAGTATTTTTCATGGTTATCTACATCGGATCAATCCTTTTAAAATGAGAATAATTACGTGTATGTGTGCCAAACAAGATTAGAAAAAGAGCTTCTTTTACAATCATGATTAAAATATGGGCCTATAAACCACATCAAGAAACTATGTTGTGCAATTAGCTTTTCCTAACCCATTATTTTTGGCAACATGTTTACAACTCTAATCTTTGTAGAAGGCTGTTCTCCATAGGATGAAAACAACCTCTCATAAGACATACTTGGCTTCCTTCAACATCCCATCTTATACAAATTTTCTCATTCCATTTGTGCTCTTGGACAAACATTTTGTATGATCAATGTAGGAAAACTTTCCAATATTGAAGACTCCTTATTTCCATCTTACAGTGCTTCACCTTGTTAAGAAGGATTTGATTCAATTCTATATTTACAGTAGAATTACTAGACAATATAAAGTAAATATATTTAAAAATATTTTAAACCTATTTTTCTTGCACTGTATATAAGCTAACTACCATAATATATGACAGACTTCTTTCTCCTAGCTGTCCCCACATGTCACCAGGTCTTATAAAAATATTTTTCTTCTTCTACAAGGTTTCTAATGCTGCAGAAATGAGAAACATTTTTGGAGTATTCTAATTAAGGATTTGTTGCCATTTCCACTCACAGCTGTTTTTTAAAGTAATATCTCTTTCTGCAAGTTTTTAAGTGTATCGCATTGAAAGACAATCAGATAAATATAGCATTTCAGCATTAAAGTCTTTTCTTTTCTCTCTCTCTCTTACACATACACACAAAAGCACAACAAAAACTGAAGTATTAAGTAAATATTTTAACTTCATTTTAAAAATCTTTTTAACTTAAAAATAAACTTTATTTTTTTCCCAGCTTAACAAAGGATAAAAATCTAAGATAGAACTAAAATTACTTTGTAACAGTGTGGCTATTAGAGAAAGTAAACTGCATAAAAACTGGGGGGGGGAAAAAAAGGAAAGTTGATGGAACTGCTGGAGGATGACAAGGAGTACTTTCAAACAGCTGGAAAACATGGGCCTTAATACTATAATCTTTACAGTTCGCTGTGTGGAATACGGCAGAGAAATTTAAAACAGAAAGGCATGAAATCCATCCCAGGTGATCCACAGGAAAAAAAAAAGCCTGTAATTGAGAGTATCTGTAGAGACACACTATTCAGTATACCATCAATTTCATTTTAGTAAAACAGTCTCATACTTGGATACCCCATTCTTTATATTTAAAATGGCACACTTCACACAGCCCTTGCAACACCTTACAATAACATCTTCAAAATCTTTAACTCCCTTTTCTGTTAAAAAGGGTCTCCAAAAATAATACAAAAATTTGAACTAATTTTAAATAAGTGCTAGAGAGGAGCACCTTTTCTCTATTAAGCATGAAATTAGTGCTAAAAATATCACTGGTCTTAGAAGAATGCTCATTCACTATTCCTGAACTCATGATGCCATCTGCTGTACAACACATATACTCTTTAATCTCCAGAGTATAGGTGGACTACAGAAGGACAATTCAGTGTAGTTCTCTACTTACTTAGCTACTATACAAAAATCTGAAAGCATGTTCCTATAAATTCAGAGAAACAAATTTAGATCTTCAGAACACTGAGAATAGGTTCATTCAATTGTTCCGATAATTAATAAAAAATGAGTAAAGTTTACTGAACATCACACTATCATCATCAAACAGCCTAGTTTTAAAACATACATACCGTTAGCTGTATTAAACTGCAGATATTTGTTATGCCTAACTCTGCAATGTGTCTCAGTTACTACTTTGTATCCCCCTATTTCAGGTTTCCTAAGAATTATTATAGGCATTTTCTTGTCATTACAAATATGCAAGCAATTATTTTCTATTACAGCTTACAGTCTTATTTTTCTACATAATTGCAGAAATACATGTAAGCAGCCCATTTGGAAAATTAATGTCTTCTCTTCCAGATCTGTTCCTGCTAGCTGGAAATGGAAATTGCTTAACTTGAGAAACAGGGCTTCATAAAAGTTAGTCTATTTCAGTGAATGATTTTAGCTTATTAAGGTATTTGGAATATGAATTATCTTTATTTACTTAGCATTTATTATCATTTACCTGATTTACAAAAGCTTGAAAATATGCTTTGCTAAATGCTTCTGTATCCCCTACCTAAAACCCCCTTTGTAGTATTTTACAGTTACAATATTCAGCAAAGAATGTTAGTATGTAAGCAATGCAACAGGCAGGCTGCTGTCCTATTTTCCTCTGCAGTAGAAACCCATCGGTATCAAGAACTAAACCAAAATGCTAACTTTCCTATCTTTATTTCAATAGGTTAGGAACCACTTCTGTCTCCAGAAATCAATCACATAAGCAGTTCAGGAAGCATAGCAAAATCTGAGTCTAACTTTCCATAGCAGCAGCAGAAGGGCTCTACTTCCCAGTAGCCAGGGTTTTCTCTTCAGTAAAAAAAAGCATCAAATCAAAACCATTTGGAGGTTATTTGGAACCATAAGCTGTGATCCTCTTTAGATGTTGGTGTTTTAGCCTTTATCTCCCCCTGACAGCAACATCAAAACACAGTGACCTATATAATAATATAACTTACACTTTCTTGAAACTATTATTGAAAATCACGCAACAGATTGCACCTATTGCAGAAACTGGAAGTGAATTGCTCAAGATAATTCCCGTGTGAAAGCTAGTCATCATACCACCAGTCTTTTGGCTGAGTATTTTCCAGCCTGTGTGCTCCAAGATTTTACTAATTAGGACATATAATATGGAAAACACACAGAAGAAATTCTGCACCAGGGCAGGCATAAGAGCATATTCTAATGGAAGAGGAAGGTCAGAACCACATTCCTTCTCCAACCACACAGCTGAAACTTCCTATGCACAACTATTCGGAATCAGATCTAGGATATAGCAACATTTTTCACGAAAGGAAATTGGTACTCATTCAAGCTCCTAGAAACTGAAGTCTCTTCCCCAGAAAACAGCACAATATGGACAGTAGTGATCAAACGATTTTCTGACATCACTGGCAGGACAGTTTAGGTCCAGAACAGAAGATCACTTTAAGTAAAGAGAAACTTTTATGCTGCTTCATTTAAAACTTTCAATCCTCTATCAAGGATTTGCAGATGATGCCCATTTTAGAGGTGTTATTTTGTATGCACAAATTTGTCCAGAAGAAAATGAAGTCAGATACGCAGATGACATTCTCACGTCAACAAATACATATAAAATTAATAACTGTGCTAAGTGAAGATTTAATAAAAGAGCACAAACTATTACCTGCACAAAATATTCTTAATTGCTGGACTGGAGATATAAGTTGCAAGTGAGTAGTGAAGAGGTCAACAAATGCTCCAGGATAGACAATGAAGATAAAAATCCCAAATCCATTAAATCGTACTTGTTCTCTTAAAAACAAACAAACAAACAAACAAAAACAAGAAAAGAAGTGGTGTTACTGCAAACAAACAACTGAAAAAAAATGAGTGATTCTGCTTAATACATACATTTTTGACTACTGAAATAACTACAATTATAATTATGTAACTAACTTATCTTTTCATAATACAAAGGATTAAAAGATAATTAAACTAAAGGATGCTTTCTGCAGTAATTGTCACTTTTAAGCAACATATATTTGCAAGACTGGTAAAAAAAAAAAAGGATGACTTCAATTTATTTTCTGGTTCCTGGTAAGAATTACACACAATATCCTACCTACCTTCAAGTTACAGTTCAGTATTTTGGGATTTTCTTTTAAAGTAAAAAATGGCAGTATTTAGGACTCAATTTCAAACTAATCTCTCAAAAATTATCTGGAGAAAGTAACAGCTTTTCTTTTCAAGAAACACCTATACATTGCCTGGATTTATCATTCCTCTCTTTGTCCTTAAGGAAATTTAGAGTAATTTATAAACTAACAAAAATGAGGGGAAATGTCATTAAAAAAAAAAGAAAAGAAAAGAAAAATTCAATAGGGTTGAAGAACAAATGATATTTAAAGATATTAGTAGCTGACATTGTCATACAGATAGGATATATATCATTTTCAGAGTTCTTATAAGTGCTTTTAAATGGCACTTTTTAAAATAACTACATAAAGGTTTTATGAAGCTAGAAATTTCATAAGAGACCTTTAGAGGCATAATAATCATACTCTAAGTTGATTGTTGCAAACTAGGCATGGATCAGCTAATCTCATATCTTTTTTGTGACAGTATACTGGGCATAGCATTTTATTTATTCACTTTTCATATAAACCTAGCTGCAAGAATGAAGTGCATATACAGTAAAAAAAAGACATAATATTATATGAAATTAATCAGAATGAAACAGTACATTCATTCCCTGCAGTTAACTCATCAGATCTACCCATACTACAAGTTAATAAAAGGCATTCTAATGCTTGTATAGGATTTCATAATTTGTGTAGGAGGTACAGACAGAAGGAGAAAAACGCTTTGTAGCCTGCTCCTTAAACAGATTGCTATCTATCAAAAAATGGATCTAGAACATTACAGAATTAATGTTCTAAACAGATATCCCCCTTGCCATAAGCCAGCCCATGGTTAAAGCAATTGCTGATTTCAAATGCTGCAGCTCTATAAAGTGACAGATGCCTTTCTGGCATAAGCCTTGGCTCAAATATTTTAAGCTTTTGTAGTTTACAGCCAACACTATCTTAAACTGCACTTGGAAAAAGCATGTTGCAGATTTCAGGGAGTCAAAGTGATTTGCCAGAATAATGAAATTCTTCCACAGAAGCTACTTAGTACAGCCTAAACTCTGAGGACTGACTGCAAGAGGAGTGTAGACCCAATCTGAWTGAGGAGAGGAAAAAAAACTGTCAAGGAGAAAGCAGCAGCAGCAGCAATGTAAGTAGGAAAAATCTTAATTCTTCTAAACATACATCTTAACTGATGACAATTTTACATTATTTCCCTTAAAATAACTGGCAATCAATTTTCTACAAAAACACAACCTGAATGTGAATATTTGCCCAGATAATATGGGCCTTTGCCCCATATCATGAGTGAAAATAATTATGCATTACACCACTAAGATGTGAAAATTATTAATTCTGGTTAAGAGCTGTATTGTTATTCTCAGCATCTCTGCAGTTAGCCAGCAGCACATGAAGGCAATTGTAAAGGGGAGAGGAAGAAATAAAATTTTGTTGGCTTTTCCTGTGGTGGGATGATCAAGAGTAAGGGTTTCATTCTCCACAGAAAAATCGCAGCGAATACGAGAGAAAACAAGCTGAAAGACATAGASTGATCAAACACATTCTGGTCCCAAACTCCTCCTTTAATTGAGAATTTCTACGGTTATAAAAAAGATAGTCACTAGTTAAGATACAGTCATGACTTCCTACGCTCAAGAAAATATACAGAAACAGCTTAGGGCTTTGTGTCCTTGGGACAAATAATGCCTACAATGTCCAGGAAAAATGCGGAGGACACCTGAATATCAAGTTCACATCCCAGTAACTACCACTTAACCCTCTTATGCTAGAGTGTCATTTAACAGTAATGACTAATCATAGCAAATAAATTTTTTGTGAAGTAATCATCACAGTTAAGTGACATGAAAAATTTCATCTGTGACCAAAATTAACATACCACTGATATTAACAGGGATAAATCACATTTGATGGAGTTACTGCTTCAGTCTGTTCGTATACTACTTTACAAGCTATGTTTAAAAAATTAATTTAAAATCTATTACAAAGCACCATTGTGCAATAGTGCACAGGTTCTCTGCAAATGCTACAGCTACAGAAATGCAACTCCTATGTGAAAATAAGATAGCTTAAAAGAAGTATAATTGTAAATCTGATGCAATGTAGTTTATTTACAAAGCAAAAGTCATTTCTCATGATCTGTACAACAGGCACTGTGCATTAAAACTCTATCCTCAATTGTACATCCTTCTAAACTTAGTCTAAGGAAGCTATGAAATGCTATTAGAAACAGAATAAACGTATTCTCCAGATAAACTGACGAAATGCTAACAACATTCGCCTGTAATTAAACACTCTGGAATATTAGGTTTTGTTGACACACAGTAAGCGAAAAATAATTTGTATTACCGAATAGCTGCCACCCCATGGCCGACTTCATGTATCACACCACTGATGAGGATTGCAGAGAAGAAATAGGTCATCTGGCTGACAGGCAAATTTACACCAGGCACCTGTTTGTGTAGGCATGACAACAAAACAAAACACACTAGGAAACCAAGAGGTACAAAGACAAATCCTGCTGCCTCTAAACTGTCATTCTCACACAGCTTCTTCAGACAAGCAACAGAACAGGGGCCATTCTCACACAGCACTATCAGATTTTGCCTCTTCCCTCAACTTATTCAGTATATTTTAAAATATACTCAATAAATAATCTTTTATTGAAGGCTGAAAAGCTCTACAGGCCAAAAGCCCTCTCCCTTCCTTACTCAGTCCCCACAACCATGACAGAATGTGTCCTACTCTATATTAAGCTCCATAAGTTCGTAAGAATGTACACAGACTTCAACTCAAATGAGACAGAATGACAACTGTAAGCATTAGTTTACAATTCCTGCAGCTAGCCATGTAGCTATAGAGATCCACCCTCCAATAAAAGCTGCATTGCACTTAAAACATTGTGAACCCTAACAGTTCAAAAGGGCTACAACTGGAGTTGTCAGGGTCTCCCTTCTCTTTCCCTATCCTAAATCATGAGACTACCCCAAATTAAAAGATAAAAAAAAGAYTATTTTTCATGTTTTGAGTGTCTACATATGACAATTTAAGACAAAAAAAAATCATTTGAAATGCAGATACAGTTTTAATTTACGTAAGACATAATATGGAGGCCCCTCACATTTCTGCCATCTCTGTGGATTCCCACTGATCCCCAGCTCCGTCACTGCACTACTGATAAGTCATCATCTCCTGCCAGGTAGGATTCAAAGCAGTCACAAGTGAGAAAATGAGAAACCATCCCTTCTTTCCACCTGAGAGAGGGAGCTGCTCTTGCTCAGCTGCTATTGCTGTAGTAGGAAGGTAAGGCCATTGCTTCTGCTGACTCAGGGAAAGCTCTCCTGCCTGCTCCAGAGCTCTTCCTCCTCGAGGCAAAGAGCACTCCACTGTTACCATTGCTGTGAACATGATGTGAATTGTGGCAGAAAGGAGATGCTATGCGCAAAAATTCTTGAGCTGCCTATAAGGCTCTCTAAAGCTGACCTCAGGTGACGCACAAAGGCTGCAGTTCCAGACCACTATTCTTCTGGCAGCAGATCCAAGTGAGCAGATCCCATTTCACCCTACCTTCATTCAATCCCACCCATTCCTCAGTTACATGGATTCAACTATCCATGTGGCAGAACTCTAAAGCAGCTTGGTGAGGCAATCTAGTTAAAGGAAATCCTCCAGAAGACTGTTTTCATTAGCGTTGAACTGAATCATTTCACAAATCCTATTCAGAGTGTGACCACAACCAAGATACTTATCTTAACTGGCATAACTATTGTACCTCACTGTATGAAGTTAGTTGTTCTTCATTTGTTAAGCATCTTTTGCTGGTATTACTACAGCATCAGCTGGTGGCACTAATGGATCAGTTAACTGCCATTCTTAGTGACCCTCTGTTCTGGGTATATAAGAGGACAGACAGTAATAGCAAAAACTGCTATCTTAATTTTACCATGACAATATAATGTTAGAAYACAGCACTGAATGCTTTCAGACTTTACATCAAAGAAGCTAGTTTAAGATTCACCTAAAAAGGAAGCTAACTCTCATGATTGGTCCTGAAATTAAGAATGGTATTTTGTTAATAAACATTGTTATTTTATATTTTATGGTCTTTTGGAAATACCTTTAGTAAAAGAAGATCCTTTGTTAATAACTGATCTGTCTCTTTCCCACTTTTGTCAATAAGCAACCAACACAAGAGGGGGCAGATAAACAACTCAGTGACCTACAGATAGGTATTTTAAATAAAGTACATGACTGAACAAAAGAGGAAGGCTACAACAACCTTGATCAATATAACATAAGCAGAACTGTTGCTCCTCACCTCTAAAGCCAAAGGCTAAAGGGTAATGAAATTTAGGCCAAAGGCTAAAGCAGAGTTAAAAAAAAAAAAAAAAAAAGTTTTGCATCTTTAACGTAACTCTCTCTCCCCCAGGCAGTCAGATAATGATGAAATGCATGAGTAACAAATGAGAAGGCTCTCCTCACTTGTTCTTTATGTCTTTGCAACCACATCTGGGTCACTTTCTTATGTTAATTTATGCTAGTACCTTCCCCTCACAAAGAATACTGAAACTCTTCAAAGGCAGAATGATACAATTGTGACCATTCGAAAATGAAAGATTGAGGTAGGAAAGAAAGAGAACCACAAGCCAACTTAGGAAAAGTAACCATATCCCTATACATAGCACTACATTATCCCTATACATTATATCCTCTTCAATACCAATCTGGCCTTTCTTTGAATGCAGTGATGCTGCTGGCAGTCACTGAGGAATCCACTCTGCACTGAAATTGTAGATATCAACCTAGATGTCTGCTTTCATAATTTCAATTCAAATCAGATGGCTTCCCAAAGGGTCAGCTTTAGTTTTCTCCCCTGCTTATTTATGTTATTTTCTCAGAAGAGCAGTGTATGGCAAATGAACACTTCACTGTGGAGTCTCAAAAGGGGATAAATCCGTATAATGATCTCAAAAATGAAGACGTAAGAGAGCTTTTCTTACTCCAAAATGAAATAGACACCCATGCTTAGGAAAGACCCTGCTGGCCTGAACATGAGAAATTTTCAGTCTCATGTCGAACTTGTGCTCTATTGGACATACAACCAAGACTGCCTATTCACCCCTCTCTGCTTCTGGAAATAATTCAGGAGCAGTCTGTGGGCCAGGTGACTGTACTGGCAGTACCAGCAGTTCCCTCCCAGGTCTCATTGTCTGCTTTTGCCAACACTACTGCATTTACTGTAGTCACTCTGCATGTGTGAAACAAATCCAAACTATTTGAAATGCCCTGGATTTATAGCACTTGCTAACCATCAGGCTTCCTGTGCTTGTGCAACATCTAAGTCTAGCTGCACACAGTAAATTTAGCACTTCCAGGAAGGCCTATCACCTAACAGAGGAGGGGCAGTACATAACCCTCAACTTCTGTCACCAGACTAGCTAAGTACCTTATTAGAGTAAAATTATTGGACACCACTGCTCTAAGCTACACAGTAGAAGGCAAAGCAATCTCAGAGGACTTTCTGTGTTCTGGAAAATGACCATACATTCTGTTCAGACAGCATTCTTGAATAAATGAGGTTAGCTAAGAATCCTTGCAAGTTAAAACTCTTTTAAGGGTAATCTTAAATCCTTTGTACTGCCTTAGGTATTTTGATGCAAGAGATAAAAAAGACAATATTTGCAATCTCTCCATTCGGTAGAACACATTCCTTCCTAAAACCACACAATATATTGTCCAGCATCAGAAATCCATGAGGCAATTCAATAAACTGTTACAGGCATACCTCGCTTTATTGCACTTCGCAGATATT